>NC_041393.1:541412412-541429398 GCF_002162155.2 Triticum dicoccoides | reverse complement strand
ATCTCACTGCAATACCACTAACTCGAATTTGTGTTCCCAGTTATTCAGCAAAAAAAACTTGTGGCCTGAAATTCCTACAACGGGCCAGCCACGTGCTCCCTTATGAGCAAAACCTACGGGCCCAGCTGCGAGTCGAGGGGTGGCTTGCTACTCGGACAAAATTAACTACATGCCTACCTTGCGAGTCGAGTTTGGACATGCAACTATGATAACAACAACAAAGAATGATCCGAGTTGCGAGTCGAGGGTGGACATGCAACTGTGATAACAACAATAAAAAGGGCCCAGTTGTGAGTCAAGGGTAGGATTGCAACTGGGACAAAAACAACTACGGGCCTAGTTGTCGTCGACGATAATTTGAATCGGTTGAGGGTGGGCTTGAAATTGGGAATAAAACAACTACAGAGGCCCGATTGCGATAGACTAGCATGGGCTTGCAACTCGCACAAAAGAATACAACAAACAACTATGTGCCGAGTTGCGGGTCGGGGGTGGACATGCAAATGGGACGTAAACAACTATAGGCCCAGTTGCGAGTCGATGATGAGCTTGAAACCAATGAAACACAACTACATGCTCAGTTGTCAGTCGAGGATGAACTTGCAACTAAGACAAAAACAACTATGTGGACCAGGTGTGGGTCGAGGCTACTGTTGCAACTAGGACAAAAGCAACTATGGGGCCAGTTGTGAGTCGCGGATGGGCTTGCAAGTGGGACACAACACCTACAGGGCCGGTTGCGGATTCAGAGGTGTGGACTTGCAACTGGGACAAAAAACACAACTACGGGGGTAGTTGCATGACTATGATGGGCTTGCAACTCGGATAATGAACAACTAAACTACCAGTCCTGAATTGCATAGTCGACGATGTACTTGCAATTGAGACAAAACAAATTGAAAACTATGGGTCCAGTTATGAGTCAACGGTGGACTTGCAACCGGGGAAAACAACTACAGACCTAGTTGCGAGTTGAGGTTGGACTTGAAACTGGGACAATATAAAAACTACGGGCCCAGTTGCAAGTCGAATGTGGATTTGCATCTAAGATGAAAAACATATTACTAGTGCAGTGGCGAGTTGAGGGTGAGCTTGCAACTGGGAAAAAAACAAGTACATACCCAGTTGCGAGTCGTGGGTGGACTTGCAAGTGGGATAATAAAAAAAGGGCCGAGTCGAGGGTGGGCTTGCAAGTGAGGCAAAGACACTTATGGAGCCTAGTTGCAAGTTGAGGGTGGGGTTTCAACTGGGAAAAAACAAAATTGAGGCCCGGTTGCGAGTCGATGATGTGCTTGCAACTATGACGAAAACCAAACTATGGGTGCAATCAAGAGTCGAGGGGGGCTTGCAATTGGGCGAAAATCAAGTACGGGTTCCAGTTGTGATTCAATGGTAGGCTTGCAACTGAGACGAAAACAACAATGGAGCCCTGTTGTGTTGGTACCGTAAATAGTTGGTTCACGGGATCAACTATGCATGGACCACGGGCGGCCCTCTCTTTGGTTAGAAGCATCAAGTCTACAAGACCCAGGAACTGAGCCTCCGGCAACGACCACGCTTCCTTACCTTCGAAGGCATGGACGGTAGTACCGTTGTAGTAGCACTACCGCAATGCCCTAGCACCACGGTACCATAGTACGGTAACCCCAACGGTAGTACCGCTGGGGCAAGCGGTAGTACCGCTTTGGCTTCACTACTGGCTCGTGGCCCTGTGCCTTTACACGTACTCCCTGGCACTATCGCTTGGGCGGTAGTACTGGTCCGAGAGCGGTAGTACTACTTATGTACGGGCTGCAGGCTGTGTAATGGTTGGATTGTTTCCCCACTATATAGAGGGGGTCCTCTTCCCCAAGAAGACCTACCTCATCCTCCCCAAAGTCCATTGTTGCTCAAAGCTCCATTTTCACCCGATCTCTCTCCCTTGCCAACCAAACTTGTTGATTTTCTAGGGATTGGTTGAGAAGACCCCAATCTACACTTCCACCAAGATAAATTTGATTTCCCCACTAATCCCTTGTGGGTCTTGTTACTCTTGGGCGTTTGAGCACCCTAGACGGTTGAGGTCACCTCGGAGCTACATTCCATTGTGGTGAAGCTTGTTGGGAGCCTCCAATTAAGTTGTGGAGATTGCCCCAACCTTGTTTGTAAAGGTTTGGTCACCGCCTTCAAGGGCACCACTAGTGGAATCACACCATCTTGCATTGTGTGAGGGCGTGAGGAGAATACGGTGGCCCTAGTGGCTTCTTGGGGAGCATTGTGCCTTCACACTGCTCCAATGGAGACGTACTTCCCCTCAAAGGGAAGGAACTTCGGTAACACATCCTCGTCTTCACCGGCTCCACTTGTTGTTACTTCTTATCTTTACTTTGTGCAAACTTTATTTTTACCATATCCTTTGCTTGCTTGTGTTGTTGTGGCTGGCATCATATAAGTTGCTCACCTAGTTGCATACCTCGATAACATTTTTGTTGCTAAAGCTATTTTGTTAAGAAAAGCTAAAAATTGGTAGTTGCCTATTCACCCCCCCTCTAGTCAACCATATTGACCTTTTCAACTGCAACACTTCTAGGACTTGTTGGAGATGTTTTAAATGCTCCTTCATATTTCGGCTACAAACTAAGATGTCATCAAAGAAAACCAACACTAATTTTCTTAGGTAGAGTGCTAGATTTTTTATAAGTTGTTGGAAGGTAGCTGGAGCATTAGTTAATCCAAAGGGCATCACTAAATACTCATAGTGGCCACAATGGGGGCTGAAAGCAGTGTTTCCAATGTCTTCCTCTTGCATTCTTATTTGCTGGTGGCTACTTCTTAAATATAGCTTGGTAAACACAGTAAATGCTTTTAATTCATCCAATAAGTCCTCTATAACTAGTATAAGGTACTTATTTTTAATTGTTTGTTGGTTGATTTTATTGAAGTCATTTACTTGCGCTATCTCTGATTACTTTGGATTTGATCATCTCCTTGACAATTTTCTCCATAGCATCTTTCTGGTGATGATGGAGTCTATAAGGTCTTTGGCTGATGATCTTTGCTTCAGGTATTAAAGGAATGGAGTGATCAACTGATCTTTTAAGAGGGGAGCTCAGTTGGTGTTTCAGAAACTTTTGAATGTGTGTCCAGTAGGTCTTGTATAGGTGGTGGAATGATAGTGTCCACATGTTCCTGTACAGTCATCCTATTTAGAAATAATACAACTCCATAGACAGGGTCCTCAGACATAGTTTTAGTATTGTCCATTTCTTGTACTCCAACAATTGGTAGACTTTCATCATTGAATTTCCTTTTCTCCCTTGATTTGGGTGTAATTTGCACATGCATTTCCTCAAAATCCAGTCAGCTCCTAGTATGACATCATATCCTTGTAGTTTTAAAACCCTGAAATCAGTAGAGAAATTGGTGCCTTGTATAGCAAAAGGGCAGTTTAGTGCAATAAATTCTGACCAAAGAGTACCCCGATTAGCTACCACAACTTATCTTCTTCTGGTTGGAGTTAGATGACAATTTGCTCTGTTTCCCATGTGGGGAATAATGAATGTGGTAGTACTACCACTGTTAATAAGGGCGGTAGCTGGAGTATTTCCCAACATAATAGTAACAGTGAAGCTGAGTTTGGAAGATGTGACACCCATAAGAGCATGCATGGAGATTTGCATGGGATTATCTTCAGGCTCAACGGTAGGTGGTTGTTCTCTATCTTCAGGGATTTCAGTGTAGTAAACTAGCTCAACATCTCCAGGACAAGCTTCTTGTAGGACTTGTATTTCAGCTTGGTTAGCTACCTTGCAATCCTTTTTATGGCCAGGGAACCATGGTTCCTTACACTTACAACAGATGCCCTTCATCCTGACTTGTTGGATGGTTGTTGTAGTGTTAGCTGGGCTAGGCTTTCCAGGGTCAAATTCAACTTGTCTTTTTACTATTGGAGTAGCAAAACTTGGGTTGAAAGTTTTTCTTGGGGGTTGTGCTTGTTCTATTCTCCTTGCAAGCTAAATAGCTTTCTGTAAGTCAGTGGGTTCATGACATTAAACATGGTGTTGCATATTTTCACTCAAGCTAGCGATGAAGCTTGTTTTGTAATAATCCTGAGGTAGGGCAGGATTATCTATTCTCATCAAGTTCATGGACTGCTCAAACTTAAGAACATAGTCATTAACTGTGCCAGTTCGTGTAAATGCATGGAATGTTCTCACATTGTCAGAGACAAATATTTCAGGAAATCTATCTCCAAGATGTCTGCAAAATCTATACCATGGTAAGGTATTTGCAATTCTTCTAGTACCTCTCCACCATTCAATAGTAGGGCCTTTAAGGTATGTAACTGCAATTTCAACTTTCTGTTCAGCTGGTGTTCTAGCAGCCTCAAATTACATTTCAATAGTCTCAATTCAAGAGTCGTTGCCATCACCATCAAATTCAGGGACATTATACTTTAATGGCTTGACTATGGTAAGAGGCCTTCTGTTATCCTGCATTTGATCTCTCTGCTGGTTTCCCACTCTACTTTCTTGTTGTTGAGCATTATTGATGTGTAGCGAACCTCGAGACGAGGGTCGATCTGTTGTTGGTCCGATCTTTCATGACACAAATCTTCATCGCAGCAAGAACAAGTCACAGGTTTACGAAGATGTTCGCAAACCACAGAAAACAACACGCCAACCCCTCGATCCGAAGGAATAACGTGGATGAACCGTATAGGCCCAGCTTGTAATCTCCTACGCGTCGTGTCGTAAGAACTCACATGCCAACAGAGATTTCGACAAGGTTACTCTAAACTCGATAATGGCCGACGGCCGGAACACACAGTGTCTAATTCATAATAACATTAGCTGCCTTTACATTGACCATAGCCAGCCATATATATAGGCGACGCAAAATCAACAAACCAACGTAACATTTCTTCATTCTAATGGACTCTCTCTCCTATTTAAACTAATCTATCATTTAACTAAAATATCCGGCCACATTGATCACCTATGATTACAAAACGAACTAGTACTATTATCTATCTCTTGTGGCCCTGCAAATCGATGGACCCCAACCAGACTCCCTCAAACACATCAAATCCCATGCGTAGCAAGTCTTTGCCCAAACTAACGTGGCCTTCCTCCTTAATTGGTAGAAATAAAAAGAGAAATTGTTTTTTTATCCCCAATCTGCATGCAACAACTAGCGGCAAGTAATTTATCAACTCTGATCTCCACAAAGTATTGGTTGTCTTCCTCAGGTCGTGGCTCACCAAAATATTTGTACATGCATATCTTTTGTCCAAACGGGCATGTGTTGGACTTGGCCTCCTCATGTTCATCTTTAGACTGAACCGAACAATCATTGTCTTCGTAGCTCAATTCGATGTAGCGTGGCGCATAAACATCTGTGATTTTTAATCCGTCGACCCATGACAATAATTTGTAAATATTAATAATACCAACGTTAGTCATGGCCGTATCATCCTCCCTCCCTTCAAGTGAAACCGTCCTCGGTTTCGTAATATCTTCATCCATTGATTGTTCAGGTGCCACAAAAAATTCTGCAACTTCGACCTCCTTTTCCTTCTCCTTTTCTTGTTCCTTCATCTTCCGCACTCGTTCCTTCCTCCCGTTCTTGAACAACTTCTTCCCGTAGCCATCAGAACATATTTTGTATTCGGTTCGATAGCGTACGTGTTGGCGTGATAGTTGTGTGTAGCATTATTTTTCTTGTACCATGGCTCTCCAAGCATCATATGACATGAAACCAGCGGTATCGGAATAACGTCGCACAAAACTTCACAACAAAATTTGCCGACTAAAAAAATACCGTAGTTTGGTGTGTGATGTTAAGCTTGTCGTAGCACCTCCTCAGTGAGTACGGTCGTGAATGTGGTGTCCTTGCTAGCTCCAACTTATCCACCATGTCGATACCGACCGCGTTAACCGAACTGTCATGGTCGATCATCGTGGCGCAAACTTTCTCTCTCACTTTAAAGTACGTGTGAAAAAGTTCAGCACCATAGCCTTTCTCCTCTAGCAAAAAGTCACCGGATAGCTTCCAGTAGCTCCGCCTTGATGATGACTCACCGGCCATCACCTCCGAAGTGCCGTGAGAAACGCTCGTCTCTGATACCACTTGATGTGCAGCGAACCTCGAGACGAGGGTCGATCCGTTGTTGGTCCGATCTTTCACGGAACAAACCTCCAACGCAGCAAGAACAAGTCGTGGGTTTATGAAGATGTTTGCAAAGCCCACGGAAACAACACACCAACCCCTCGATCCGAAGGAATAACATGGACGAACCGTATAGGCCCAGCTTGTAATCTCCTACGTGTCGTGTCGTAGGAACTCACACACCAATAGAGGTTTTAACAACGTTTCTCTAAACTCGATAATGGCCGATGGCCGGAACACACGGTGTCTAATTCATAATAACATAATCTGCCTTTACATTGGCCATAGCCAGCCATATATATAGGCGACGCAAAATCAACAAGCCAATGTAACAATTCTTGAATCTAACGGACTCTCTCTCCTATTTAAACTAATCTATCATTTAACTAATAAAATATCATTTAACTAATTTAACGAACTACTACTACGTATTATCTATCTCTTGTGGCCCTGCAAATTGGTGGACCCCAACCAGACTCCCTCAAACACATGAAATCCAATGCGTAGCAAGTCTTTGCCCAACTAACATGGCCTTCCTCCTTAATTGGTAGGAATAAAAAGAGAAATTGTTTCTTATCTCCAATGTGCATGCAACAACTAGCGGCAATTAATTTATCAACTCTGATCTCCATAAAGTATTGGTTGTCTTCCTCAGGTCGTGGCTCACCAAAATATTTATACATGCATATCTTTTGTCCAAACAGGCATGTGTTGGACTTGGCCTCCTCATTAGGGCTGAAAAAAAAGCTCGAAGCTCGCGAGCTAAACAAGTAGCTCGTGACTCGGCTCGAATCGACTCGAACTCGAAGAATAACGAGTCGAGCCGAGCTTTAGTTTAAGATCGTTTATAGACCAAGTTAAACGAGCCAATCTCACAAGTACTCCCTCCGTCCTTTATAGAGTGTACTTCGAACTTTCTTGGAAAGTCAAACTTTTTTATATTTGACCGTGTTTATATAGTAATACATCAACATTTATGCCATCAAATTAGTAGCATTAGATTCGTGATAAAATATACTTTCATCATATACCTATTTGATTTCACAAACATTGATATATTTTTACACAAACTCGGTCAAACTTTGAAATAGTTTGACCCTCAAACAAAGTTGGAAGCACACTCTTTAAAGGACGGAGGGAGTACTCGTGTAACTCGTTAGGCTCGATGCAATAGATCAGCCACTCCCAATACAAAGAAAGATCAGCCACTAAACAGCCTACGTCCCAAGCGCACAACCCAAGGCCGAGCAGTTGAAAGCCTAGCCTCCTAGGAGACTCACGCGTAACAAGAAAATTACAATTGTATAGTGATATATATGTTTGATATATACATAATCATTTTTATCATATTTGAGGGCTTTATGTTTATATCTTAAACGAGCTTAACAAGCTAAACGAGCCAGCTCGCGAGTTATATGAGTCGAGCCAATCTTGGGTTTGAGCTCGTTATAGTAACAAGTCGAGTCGAGCTAGCTCGTTAACGAAACGAGCTCTAGCGAGTCGAGCCGAGCTGGCTCGACTCGGCTCGAATTCCAGCCCTACTCCTCATGTTCATCTTCAGACTGGACCTAACAATCATTGTCTTCGTAGCTCAATTCGATGTAGCGTGGCGCATAAACATCGGTGATCTTTAACCCGTTGACCCGCGACAATAATTTGTAAAGATTAATAATACCAACATTAGTCATGGCCGTATCTATTATCTTCATCTTGGTCTTGATCTAGCTAAATGATTTGCTGAGGAATTACAGCTTGAGGACCTGTAGTAGTAGCTCTTGCTTCGGTAACTGGTTTTTTGTTTTCAAGAAAATGAGGGTGTTTATAGGGAATTTTGTTGTTTCCATCCAAGTTGAGTTCTTTGCCCATGTGATTGTCAACAAGTGTTGTAGAACCCAATGTTGGAGGTGTGTGTAGAACATCTTGTGGGTTGTGGAGGGGGCCTTGAGGGGTTTGTCGTTGTCCACTGCCCTGACCTGCTACAAGGGGACCGGGTGGGGGTTCTCTATGTTTTGAAAAACCAGATATGAAGTTGTTCAAAGTGCCTTGTAGTCCCCCAAGGGTTTTCTGCAGAGACTGAAAGTTGTTGGTGACATGTTATCTGAAATCCTCAAAATCCTACTTGTCACTCTCCCTATATTGCTGAAGGGTTTTGAAATCTAGCTGCAAGAACTGCACTTCCAACTGCTCAGTTGAAGAGGAATCAGTAGGGCTAGTCTTTATATGCGGGTTTTACCAGCCTGACAGAGAGCCAAGTGACTTCGCTGAAGATTATATGCGTCCAAAGGGAGGATTTTTTTACAACAGGTAGAGCTGCAATCGGACCTAGGTTGTCGATCCTTCCGCCGCCTGCACCTCTGCCAATACTGCACCACCGGGAGTACACCGTACCTGGGTGGGATGGTGGTATTTTACCATAGAGACAGCGTGTTTTTGCAACCACTTCCCAACTCCAAATCTATTACGAATTTCTCATCGCCGACTGACATTACCAGTGAGAGGTGGAGGATTTTATGGCTCCTCCAACTCCACCTCGGCACCAGATCTCGCGCCATCGAGGAGAAGAACCGAGCTCTGATTACCACTTGTCGGACCCAGAATAGCCCGAAGAACAACATTAAGAAATATTAGCTGAATCCACTCGAACTAGCTCGTTTTCTTGGACGAATTGAGAGTTTTTAGTACAAAACCGGAGGAACCTAAGGCTGACTAGGAACATTGGCGGCTAAGGGGGAAACACTAATTCACAAGATGGTTCTCGAGAGAGCCGGAGTCCTGGCTTTATAGCCTTACAAGTTGGAAGAAGTAAGAAAATAAGAAAGTAAAAAAGAATGAGTGTGCATTGTAGTTCTTGCCGGAAAGGTGAACATCGATATGTAGGCCACACTTAGCCGTCCAATGTGGAATGGATGCGACCCAAGCCTTCATAATCCAATGAAGCGGTACGAGCCACTGTGGAGCATCTGATAGCAGATGTGATGGGGAACGTTGCATGAAAATATTTCCTACGAAACACCCAAGATCTAATCTAGGAGATGCACAACTACGAGAGGGTAGTATGTCTACATGCCCTTGTAGGCCGAAAGCGGAAGTGTATAGAACGTGGTTGATGTAGTCGTACTCTTCACGATCCAATCGCGATCCAATCCGATCGAGTGCCGAACGGAAGACACCTCCGAGTTTAGCACATGTACGGCTCGGCGACGTCCTCTCCTTCTTGATCCATCAAGCGAGTGGGAGGAGGTAGATGAGATCTGGACCAACACGACGGCGTGGTGTGATATGTCTCCAACATATCTATAATTTTTGATTGTTCCATGTTGTTATATTATCATTCTTGGATGTTTTATAATCATTTTATATCATTTTTGGTACTAAACTATTGATATAGTGCCCAGTGCCAGTTGCTGTTTTCTGCATGTTTTTTACATCACAGGAAATCAATACCAAAGGGAGTCCAAACGCAGCGAAACTTTTTGAGGATTTTTTTGGGCTAGAAGACATCCAGTGGGCCAAGGCTGCACCTAGGGGATGTCTCGAGGAGGGCAGCACCCACCAAGGCGCGCTAGGAGGCCCAGGCGTGCCCTGGTGGGTTGTGCCCACCTCGGGTGCCCCCTGAACCGCCACTTTGCTCTATAAATACCCCAATATTCTAGAAACCCTAGGGGAGTCGACGAAATATTGATCCAGCTGTCGCAGAGTCCAGAACCACCAGATCCAATCTAGACACCGTCATGGAGGGGTTCACCACTTCCATTGGTGCCTCTCCTATGATGCGTGAGTTGTTCTTTGTAGACCTACGGGTCCGTAGTTAGTAGCTAGATGGCTTCCTGTCTCTCTTGATTATCAATACAATGGTCTCTTGGAGATCCATATGATGTAAGTCTTTTGCGGTGTGTTTGTTGGGATCCAATGAAATTTGAGTTTATGATCAGATCTATGTTTTTATCCATGAAAGTTATTTGAGTATTCTTTGATCTCTTATATGCATGATTGCTTATAGCCTCGTATTTCTTCTCCGATATTTGGGTTTTGTTTGTCCAACTTGATCTATTTATCTTGCAATGGGAAGATTTGCTTTGTAGTGGGTTCGATCTTACGATGCTTGATCCCAGTGACAGAAGGGGAACCGACACGTATGTATCGTTGCTACTAAGGATAACAAGATGGAGTCTATATCTACATAAATAGATCTTCTCTACATCATGTCATCGTTCTTATTGCATTACTCCGTTTCTCCATGAACTTAATACACTAGATGCATGCTGGATAGCGGTCGATGTGTGGAGTAATAGTAGTATATGCAGGCAGGAGTCGGTTTACTAATCTTGGACGTGATGCCTATATAATGTGTCAGATTACGGGTTCCACAAATCCTTGAGAGTTTCAAACTCTGGGGTGCATGCGGAGATCTCAACCTACCCAGCCTGCCTACTCGCGATCCTCCTAAGCCTAGCGTGACAAGCTCGAAGAGATAAAGAGACACAGTAGTTTATCCTAGTTCAGGCCACCTTGCGGTGTAATACCATACTCTAGCATTTTGGTAGATTGCCTCAGAGGGTTATGGATGAACTAGTACAATGGATGAACTGGCCTCAGGAGGTGAGGTGTTCTTGAGCTCAACAAAGTTGAGGGGATGTCAACCAGATCAGATCCGTCTTCTATGGTGGTGGCTAAGTCCTATTTATAGTGGCCTTGGTCCTCTTCCCAGATGTTGGCGGGAAGGGATCCCACAACAACCGGATTTGAAAGGGGACAAGTAGTACAACTTATCCTGACAAAAGTAGTCTTCGCCTGTGAAAAGCCTCTGGCCGTGACGCTGCGGTGGGCTCGTCGATGACCTCCGTCCTGCCGTCCTGGCGGTCTTGGTATCGTTGCATCGGAATGGAAACCTTTGGTTGATTCCCCGGGACTCCGCGCCTGTGGCTTGCCTCCTTTGCACTAAAGAGGAAACCTGCACTCTGCGCCCGCCTGGTGCTCGCCTGGCCTTGGTCGTCATGGCTCACGTCAGCTGAGACTTGTGAGGTATACCTTGCATAGAACTCTCTGCCCCTCGGGAGCCAACCTAAGGAGGCTGATCCCCTCGGGGGTCTTGGCGTCATCCGCCTCGTGAGGGTCTTGAGCTGTTGATGTTGAAGCTAGGCCGTACCAGGCCGTCGATGGAGCCACGTGGTGGGCCGCAAGTAGGCAGGGCTGGATACCCCCATATCCAGAACACCGACAGTAGCCCCCGGACCAAAGGCGCGCTCGGACATGGCTTCCAGGTGAAGCCAAAGGGCAAGTGCGGAGCACCGCGGGCCCTAACTGCCGGCGGCCTTGATGACGCGTGGCAATTGATGGGATGTGGGCGACCCCGCTTCCCCATGCTGCCTCGGCAACTATTCGACTTGACGGGACGATACGACATGCAGAAGATCATGATGGCCCGAGGTCGTGGAGGCCGGTGGTTGGCCTCCCTTGGCTATAAATGTGCGGGAGGGGCAGAGCCCGTCACCCATCTCTCCTTCATCTTGCTTTCGCCTGCTTCTCCTCTTCTTCATCTTGCTCCCATGGCGCCGATCAGAAGGTACTCTGCGGCTGAAAAGGGGAAGGCCCCTAGGGAGGCGCCCAATCCTCTCTCGTTGAAGAAGCGGCTCCGCCTCCCTTATGGTGCCGGCGCGGGGCGAGGGGTGACTAGGCCTTGGCAATCGAGGCCTCCGCCTGGCTTCCCCCTCCCCATATATGCCCAGGCTCAAGAGGAAGGTGTGCGCCATCGAGCGGCGCCTGATGATGATGGCAGGGCCGTCATTGCCCTGCCGACCGCGCCACGGACCCACGCTAAGGGTAGCTCGCGTGAGTTTGTGGTGTGGGCGGTGATGTCTCCCGACTCCTAGATCCGGCTCCTGAGGTTCTTTGCCGGCGAGCTGCCTCTGAGGGGGCCACTTAAGTTGTGGCTGCAGCAAGCTGGGTGCTGCAGCTTGACCACCAGAGCTGAAGTTGAGGTAGTGCCCCCTGGAGATGTCTTCATGACGCGTGGATGGGGTGGGGTCTCCCGGGCTTGCCGCACAGAGGGAGCCCTGGCGATTCACTTCGAGTATGACGATGCGACCACTCTATTCTTCAAGGTCTTCAATGAGGAGGGCGAACGGCTGGAATGCTGCCCCAGAGGAGGCAGTTGGCGGGGCGTTGCAGCGGGCACTTGGCCTGCTGCCGCCCCCTTGGCATCTCGTCCAGAAGCAGCATCAATTCCTGGGAATCCAACAACCCTCTTGAGCCCAGTGAGTCTCCGGAGTCGAGTGACGACAACTATGTGCCACCAAGCTCCCGCCGAAGTCGAAGTGCGGCACCTTCCTTCTTTTGCTTTCCTTGCGCAGAATGAAGATCAGCCCCCGCGGGGTTTGTAAGGATTGGAATGTACTCAATATCAGCGTTGCTTCTTTTGGTTTTGTGATGGATTCACGTATTCCAGTTCGGCATGGTTCCTCCCTTTTCTTTCCCCTAGGTCGCGTGGGCTCTACACTGACAGGACCCAGTCCCCAGGCAGGCTTCAGTCGTTGCTAGTATGCCAGGTCGCGATGCCGTGGTCAAGTCTAGGAGGTGAGTGGCCCGAGGTCCAGTGAGAGCTCATGAGATGCGATGGTCATGAGGTCCCCTTTGGCGTGCAAGCAGCCGTCCAGAGAATCGAAAAGGGGAGCGGAACTGCCAAAATGGAACCGCGAGGCGGGGTGTGTAGGGAGCAAAGCCGATGACGCAGCGAATCATGACATATCTTTTGGTGTCTTGGTCCGTCAGGAAGGTGGTGCTTGCTCCTGTACCTGAGGCGGTATCATTGGGCGCGGCCCACAACGACCACCTTCTTGCCTCGCTCGCACAGGTGCTCTACATCTTCGGGACCCGGCCCTCGAGCGAGCTCAACCGCTACTGGTATGCTAGGTCACGGTGCCGTGGTCAAGGCCAGGGGGTAAGGGCTGAAGAGCCAGTATGAACTCCCGAGACGTGATGCTCGGGAGGCCCCCCTTTAACGTGCAGGTGACTCGCGAGGCCATATGGCGGTCGTCCAAGCCGACCCGTGAACCACTGCCAGATGAGCCTGCAGGTTAGGTTACAGAAAAGACCGAGGGCCCCCGTTGAGCGGGCTTGCAGCCCAGGGCATAGGACGGAGGCACCGATGACCTGGTGAGGTGGTGTGCGCGAGGCGGGTCACGAACCAGAGCTCGATCCTCGGGTTTATCAGCATTGCAGGGACGGACCCAAGCACAAACGCCATGCCAACGTGAGTTGTCATGCAGTGATGCAGGAGAGGTACAAGCCAGCGGACACATGGGGGGCCACGAGGCGGCTAAGACTCGTGGTCGTAGGGTGATGATCATTGGTAAAATCATAGAAATGGTTAGATAGTCCTGGTGAATGCAAAAAGATACGTGCCGCAAGGACAGACCCATGCGACCTGGGGATAATGCGGCCCTAGGGGCGCCCCCTACTGAATGAACTAGAGAGATGTCACCCGATACTGTCGCTGAAGAGGTGTTGAGGTAGCCAAAAAGCGCACACTGCTGGAGTTGTTCCTCACGAGCCACCCTAGTGCCGAGCCTCGGGAGGCTCCTAGGTGCTCCTCCATCTCCGCCAGGATTGCCTGATGCCTAGCCTCGCGAGCTGCCAGGGCGTCCCTCATGCTGCACTGGAACACCACAGATGCGCCAGACAGGCCGAAGGGCATGCAGACGTAGCTGTGAGGTGGACCCTCGCATAGGATGACACGAGACGGCCAGATGAGCTGCCGAGACGCGGCCCTGTTGAGCCCAGGGATGTCGATGCAGACGCGGAACTCCTTACCCTCGCCGGGGCAGTGAGATGCGCCTCGTGACAGGCGATGATCACCCTGCAGAACCCTTGCCTCTTGAATCTCCTTGATGGCCTTGCTGATGAACTCCTGAACGCCTGGTGCCTCCCGCCTGATGCCTTCTCCTGGGAAGCGTGCTCTAAAGAGCGCCTCCACATGGTGCCCGAGCGCCTCCCTCGTGACACTGGCCAGGTCTGAGGCCCTCCCGAGGAGAGCCCCCGAGCCTAGCCTGAGAGGGGCGTCGGGCATGCCTTCCTATGCGATGGGTGAAGGTGCTGAAGGAAATATGCCCTAGAGGCAATAATAAAGTTATTATTTATTTCCTTATAATCATGATAAATGTTTATTATTCATGCTAGAATTGTATTTACCGGAAACATAATACATGTGTGAATACATAGACAAACAAAGTGTCACTAGTATGCCTCTACTTGACTAGCTCGTTAATCAAAGATGGTTATGTTTCCTAACCATGAACAATGAGTTGTTATTTGATTAACGAGGTCACATCATTAGTAGAATGATCTGATTGACATGACCCATTCCATTAGCTTAGCACCCGATCGTTTAGTATGTTGCTATTGCTTTCTTCATGACTTATACATGTTCCTATGACTATGAGATTATGCAACTCCCGTTTACCGGAGGAACACTTTGGGTACTACCAAACGTCACAACGTAACTGGGTGATTATAAAGGAGTACTACAGGTGTCTCCAATGGTCGATGTTGGGTTGGCGTATTTTGAGATTAGGATTTGTCACTCCGATTGTCGGAGAGGTATCTCTGGGCCCTCTTGGTAATACACATCACATAAGCCTTGCAAGCATTACAACTAATATGTTAGTTGTGAGATGATGTATTACGGAACGAGTAAAGAGACTTGCCGGTAACGAGATTGAACTAGGTATTGGATACCGACGATCGAATCTCGGGCAAGTAACATACCGATGACAAAGGGAACAACGTATGTTGTTATGCGGTCTGACCGATAAAGATCTTCGTAGAATATGTAGGAGCCAATATGGGCATCCAGGTCCCGCTATTGGTTATTGACCAGAGACGTGTCTCGGTCATGTCTACATTGTTCTCGAACCCGTAGGGTCCGCACGCTTAAGGTTACGATGACAGTTATATTATGAGTTTACATGTTTTGATGTACCGAAGGAGTTCGGAGTCCCGGATGAGATCGGGGACATGACGAGGAGTCTCGAAATGGTCGAGACGTAAAGATTCATATATTGGATGATATGGTTAGGCCAAGGGGTCAAGCCCATGAGGCTTTAGGTCGGTGCAAAAGGAGTTTTGCGGAGGCCAGGGAGCCAAACGCCGGAGACCCTGGCGTCTGGCCCTGGGCCAGACGCCGAGGCCCATGGCGTCAGGGCCAGACGCCAAGGATTGTGGCGTTTGGTCCTGGAGTCCGAGTGGGACTCTTGCCTTTCGGGCAAAACCGATTTTGAGGAGGCTTTTGCTCCAAGTTTCGACCCCGGGGTTCAACATATAAATAGAGGGGCAGGGCTAGCACCAAAGAGACAACAAGTTGATCCACGTGATCTGTTCCTTAGCCGTGTGCGGTGCCCCCTGCCACCATATTCCTCGATAATACTGTAGCGGAGTTTAGGCGAAGCCCTGCTGCTGTAGTTCATCAAGATCGTCACCACGCCGTCGTGCTGACGGAACTCTTCCCCGACACTTTGCTGGATCGGAGTCCGGGGATCGTCATCGAGTTGAACGTGTGCTCGAACTCGGAGGTGCCGTAGTTTCGGTGCTTGATCGGTTGGATCGAGAAGACGTATGACTACTTCCTCTACGTCGTGTCATCGCTTCCGCAGTCATTCTGCGTTGGGTACGTAGACAATACTCTCCCCTCGTTGCTATGCATCACATGATCTTGCGTGTGCGTAGGAAATTTTTTGAAATTACTACGAAACCCAACGGTGGTATCAGAGCCTAGGTTATTTATGTTGATGTTATATGCACGAGTAGAACACAAGTGAGTTGTGGACGATACAAGTCATACTGCCTACCAGCATGTCATACTTTGGTTCGGCGGTATTGTTGGACGAGACGACCCGGACCAACCTTACGCGTACGCTTACGCGAGACCGGTTCCCTCGACGTGCTTTGCACAGAGATGGCTTGCGGGCGACTGCCTCTCCAACTTTAGTTGAACCAAGTATGGCTACGCCCGGTCCTTGCGAAGGTTAAAACGGAGTCTATTTGACAAACTATCGTTGTGGTTTTGATGCGTAGGTGAGATTGGTTCTTACATAAGCCCGTAGCAGCCACGTAAAACATGCAACAACAAAGTAGAGGACGTCTAACTTGTTTTTGCAGGGCATGTTGTGATGTGATATGGTCAAGGCATGATGCTGAATTTTATTGTATGAGATGATCATGTTTTGTAACCAAGTTATCGGCAACTGGCAGGAGCCATATGGTTGTCGCTTTATTGTATGCAATGCAATCGCGATGTAATGCTTTACTTTATTACTAAACGGTAGTGATAGTCGTGGAAGCATAAGATTAGCGAGACGACAATGATGCTACGATGGAGATCAAGGTGTCGCGCCGGTGACGATGGTGATCATGACGGTGCTTCGGAGATGGAGATCACAAGCACAAGATGATGATGGCCATATCATATCACTTATATTGATTGCATGTGATGTTTATCTTTTTATGCATCTTATCTTTCTTTGATTGACGGTAGCATTATAAGATGATCTCTCACTAAATTATCAAGAAGTGTTCTCCCTGAGTATGCACCGTTGCGAAAGTTCTTCGTGCTGAGACACCACGTGATGATCGGGTGTGATAGGCTCTACGTTCAAATACAACGGGTGCAAAACAGTTGCGCACGCAGAATACTCAGGTTAAACTTGACGAGCCTAGCATATACAGATATGGCCTCGGAACACGGAGACCGAAAGGTCGAGCGTGAATCATATAGTAGATATGATCAACATAGTGATGTTCACCATTGAAACTACTCCATCTCACGTGATGATCGGACATGGT
>NC_041393.1:541411023-541411342 GCF_002162155.2 Triticum dicoccoides | reverse complement strand
CTCAACTAGTGAGCATGTGCTCAGATTGTCTGGGTACTACAATCGCTTGAATCAAGTGGGAGTTAATCTTCCAGATAAGATAGTGATTGACAGAATTCTCTAGTCACCATCACCAAGTTAGTAGAACTTCATGATGAACTATAATATGCAAGGGATAACGGAAACAACTCCCAAGCTCTTCGTGATGATGAAATCAATGAAGGTAGAAATCAAGAAAAACATCAAGTGTTGATGGTTGATAAGACCACTAGTTTCAAGAAAAGGGCAAAGGGAAGAAGGGGAACTTCAAGAAGAACGGCAAGCAAGTTGCTGCTCAAGT
>NC_041393.1:541383523-541410819 GCF_002162155.2 Triticum dicoccoides | reverse complement strand
CACACTCCCTATAATTTCGGGATTAGTGTTGAAACTAAATAAGTGTTATTTGGTGTTTGCGTTGAGCATGAATATGATTTGATCATGTTTATTGTAATACGGTTATTCATTTAAGTAAAAGAATAAATTGTTGTTCTGTTTACATGAATAAAACTTTATATGGTTACACACCCAATGAAAATAGTTCATTGGATCTCGATCTTAGTGATACACATATTCATAATATTGAAACCAAAAGATGTAAAGTTAATAATGATAGTGCAACTTATTTATGGCACTGCCGTTTAGGTCATATTGGTGTAAAGCGCATGAAGAAACTCCATGCTGATGGGATTTTGGAATCACTTGATGCTTGCGAACCATGCCTTATGGGCAAGATGACTAAAACGCCGTTCTCCGGAACAATGAAGCAAGCAACAGATTTGTTGGAAATCATACATACCGATGTATGTGGTCCAATGAAAGGCTTACAGCAGGTATCATTATTTTCTGACCTTCACAAGATGATTTGAGCAGATATGGGGATATCTACTTGATGAAACATAAGTCTGAAATAATTGAAAAGGTTCAAAGAATTTCAGAGTGAAGTGGAAAAATCATCATAACAAGAAAAATAAAGTTTCTGCGATCTGATCACGGAGACGAATATTTGTGTTACGAGTTTGGTCTTCAATTAAAACAATGTGGAATAGTTTCATAGCTCACGCCACCTGGAACACCACAATGTTATGGTGTGTCTGAACGTCGTAACCGCACTTTATTGGATATGGTGCGATCTATGATGTCTCTTATTGATTTACCATTTTCGTTTTGAGGTTATGCATTAGAGACAACTGCATTCACGTTAAAAGGGCACCATCTAAATCCGTTGAGACGACGCCTTATGAACTGTGGTTTGGCAAGAAACCAAAGTTGTCGTTTCTTAAAGTTTGGGGCTGCGATGCTTATGTGAAAAAACTTCAACCTGATAAGCTCGAACCCAAATCGGAGAAATGTGTCTTCATAGGATACCCAAAGGAAACTGTTGGGTACACCTTCTATCACAGATCCGAAGGCAAGACATTCGTTGCTAAGAATGGATCATTTCTAGAGAAGGAGTTTCTCTCGAAAGAAGTGAGTGGGAGGAAAGTAGAACTTGACGAGGTAACTGTACCTGCTCCCTTACTGGAAAGTAGTTCATCACAGAAAACTGTTTCAGTGACACCTACACCAGTTAGTGAGGAAGCCAATGATAATGATCATGAAACTTCAGATCAAGATACTACTGAACCTCGTAGATCAACCAGAGTAAGATCCGCACCAGAGTGGTACGGTAATCCTGTTCTGGAGGTCATGCTACTAGATCATGATGAACCTACGAACTATGAAGAAACGATGGTGAGCCCAGATTCCGCAAAGTGGCTTGAAGCCATGAAATCTGAGATGGGATCCATGTATGAGAACAAAGTATGGACTTTGGTTGACTTGCCCGATGATCGGCAAGCAATTGAGAATAAATGGATCTTTAAGAAGAAGACTGACACTGATGGTAATGTTACTGTCTACAAAGCTCGACTTGTCGCAAAAGGTTTTCGGCAAGTTCAAGGGATTGACTACGATGAGACCTTCTCACCTGTAGCGATGCTTAAGTCCGTCCGAATCATGTTAGCGATTGCCGCATTTTATGATTATGAAATTTGGCAGATAGATGTCAAAACTGCATTCCTGAATGGATTTCTAGAAGAAGAGTTGTATATGATGCAACCGGAAGGTTTTGTCGATCCAAAGGGAGCTAACAAAGTGTGCAAGCTCCAGCGATCCATTTATGGACTGGTGCAAGCCTCTCGGAGTTGGAATATACGCTTTGATAAGTTGATCAAAGCATATAGTTTTATATGGACTTACGATGAAGCCTGTATTTACAATAAAGTGAGTGGGAGCACTACAGCCTTCCTGATTAGTATATGTGAGTGACATATTGTTGATCAGAAATGATGTAGAATTTTTCTGCAAAGCATAAATGAGTGTTTTAAAGGAGTTCTTTAAAAAGAAAAGACCTCAGTAAAAGGCTACTTATATATTGAGCATCAAGATCTATTGAGATAGATCAAGACGCTTGATAAGATTTTCAATGAGTACATACCTTGGCAAGATTTTTGAAATAGTTCAAAATGGAACAGTTAAAGAAAGAGTTCTTGCCTGTGTTGCAAAGGTATGAAATTGAGTAAGACTCAAATCCCGACCACAGCAGAAAATAGAAAGAGAATGAAAAGTCATTCCCTATGCCTCAGTCATAGGTTCTATAAAGTATGCTATGCTTTGTACCATACCTATTGTATACCTTGCTCTGTATTTGGCAAGGGAGTACAATAGTGATCTAGGAGTAGATCACTGGACATTGGTCAAGAATATCCTTAGTAAGGACTAAGGAGATGTTTCTCGATTATGGAGGTGATAAAAGAGTTTGTTGTAAAAGTTACATCAGTGCAAACTTTTACACTGATCCAGATGACTCTAAGTCTCAATCTGGATACATATTGAAAGTGGGAGCGATTAGCTAGAGTAGTTCCGTATAGAGCATTGTAGACATAGAATATTTGCAAAATACATACGGCTCTGAATGTGACAGACCCGTTGACTAAGCTTCTCTCACGAGCAAAACATGATCACACCTTAGTACTCTTTGGATGTTAATCACATAGCGATGTGAACTAGATTATTGACTCTAGTAAACCCTTTGGGTGTTGGTCACATGATGATGTGAACTATGGGTGTTAATCATATACAGATATGAATATTGGTGTTAAATCACATGACGATGTGAACTAGATTATTGACTCTAGTGCAAGTGGGAGACTGAAGGAAATATGCCCTAGAGGCAATAATAAAGTTATTATTTATTTCCTTATAATCATGATAAATGTTTATTATTCATGCTAGAATTGTATTTACCGGAAACATAATACATGTGTGAATACATAGACAAACAAAGTGTCACTAGTATGCCTCTACTTGACTAGCTCGCTAATCAAAGATGGTTATGTTTCCTAACCATGAACAATGAGTTGTTATTTGATTAACGAGGTCACATCATTAGTAGAATGATCTGATTGACATGACCCATTCCATTAGCTTAGCACCCGATCGTTTAGTATGTTGCTATTGCTTTCTTCATGACTTATACATGTTCCTATGACTATGAGATTATGCAACTCCCGTTTACCGGAGGAACACTTTGGGTACTACCAAACGTCACAACGTAACTGGGTGATTATAAAGGAGTACTACAGGTGTCTCCAATGGTCGATGTTGGGTTGGCGTATTTCGAGATTAGGATTTGTCACTCCGATTGTCGGATAGGTATCTCTGGGCCCTCTCGGTAATACACATCACATAAGCCTTGCAAGCATTACAACTAATATGTTAGTTGTGAGATGATGTATTACGGAACGAGTAAAGAGACTTGCCGGTAACGAGATTGAACTAGGTATTGGATACCGACGATCGAATCTCGGGCAAGTAACATACCGATGACAAAGGGAACAACGTATGTTGTTATGCGGTCTGACCGATAAAGATCTTTGTAGAATATGTAGGAGCCAATATGGGCATCCAGGTCCCGCTATTGGTTATTGACCAGAGACGTGTCTCGGTCATGTCTACATTGTTCTCGAACCCGTAGGGTCCGCACGCTTAAGGTTACGATGACAGTTATATTATGAGTTTACATGTTTTGATGTACCGAAGGAGTTCGGAGTCCCGGATGAGATCGGGGACATGACGAGGAGTCTCGAAATGGTCGAGACGTAAAGATTCATATATTGGATGATATGGTTAGGCCAAGGGGTCAAGCCCATGAGGCTTTAGGTCGGTGCAAAAGGAGTTTTGCGGAGGCCAGGGAGCCAAACGCCGGAGACCCTGGCGTCTGGCCCTGGGCCAGACGCCGAGGCCCATGGCGTCTGGGCCAGACGCCAAGGATTGTGGCGTTTGGTCCTGGAGTCCGAGTGGGACTCTTTCCTTTCGGGCAAAACCGATTTTGAGGAGGCTTTTGCTCCAAGTTTCGACCCCGGGGCTCAACATATAAATAGAGGGGCAGGGCTAGCACCAAAGAGACAACAAGTTGATCCACGTGATCTTTTCCTTAGCCGTGTGCGGTGCCCCCTGCCACCATATTCCTCGATAATACTGTAGCGGAGTTTAGGCGAAGCCCTGCTGCTGTAGTTCATCAAGATCGTCACCACGCCATCGTGCTGACGGAACTCTTCCCCGACACTTTGCTGGATCAGAGTCCGGGGATCGTCATCGAGCTGAACGTGTGCTCGAACTCGGAGGTGCCGTAGTTTCGGTGCTTGATCGGTTGGATCGAGAAGACGTACGACTACTTCCTCTTTGTCGTGTCATCGCTTCCGCAGTCGGTCTGCGTTGGGTACGTAGACAATACTCTCCCCTCGTTGCTATGCATCACATGATCTTGCGTGTGCGTAGGAAATTTTTTGAAATTACTACGAAACCCAACAGGTGCCACCCCTGGGGACGCGAGGCTCAGTGCGGCATCCTCGGGCGATGCTCCTTCATGAGAACCCTGTCCCAGCTGCAGCTTCTTCGTCTTGGGGGCGACCTCAGGAGGGACAGCGCCGCCCTCGTCTTCAGGGTTCTCGACCACTGCATCCTGGAAGGAGCGCTTGAGGGAGCACACCACATCCTTCTCTTGGCACGCGACCGTGATGACGTCACTGCTTCCTGGCATCTTGAGGACGTTGTAGCCATGGTGCATAGCTGGCGTGAACTTGGCCAGTGCTGGGTATCCTAAGATGGTGTTGTAGGGTAGACGGATGTCGGCGATGTCGAAGTCGATGAGCTCGATGCGGTAGTTGTTGCGCTCTTAGAAGGTGATAGGGAGGCGGACCTGCCCTATCGGGTGTGTAGAACCATCGGTCACTCTGTAAAATGGCTTGGTTGGGTGAAGCTGGTAGTACGGCACTTGGAGTCTATCGAACGTCTAAACAGACAGGACATTGAGCCCTGCCCCGCCATCGATGAGAGTCTTGGTGACGACCACGTTGCTGATGACAGGAGAGCACAGCATGGGGAGCACGCCAGAAGTGGCCGTGCACTTGAGCTGGTCTGAGGAGCTGAAGGTGATGGCGCACTTGGACACCTGAGAGGGCGAGTTTCTTTGGGCTTGGGGAGCACTGCATTCACCTCACGCGCAAACTGCTTGAAGATGCGGTGGGAAGCCGGGGCCTGTGAGCCTCCCAACATGCAGGCAATGGCTCGAGGCTCCTCGAAGCCCCCAGCCCCCTCGTCCTGGTGGTGATCTTCGTTCCGTCTTGGCGGTGGAGGCAGTGGAGGCAGAGCTGCATTGCCCTAAGGGCACTCTGATAATCCCCAAGTGCAGGGAATCATCGTAGCAATTTCCAAAGGTGGAAGTGATAAGTATGGAGTGTCAAACCCACAAGGAGCTAAAGGTAAGATCAATATTCTCTCAAGTCCTAGATGCCACTAATACGACTCTACGTACACCGAATGTTTGCTACCAACTAGATACGAGAAATAAAACTACGTTGTGGGTATGAAGAGGATAACTTTGCATGATATCGAAGAGCTAAAATATAAAAGTAGGTGCTGTTATCATAAAGTTAGAATATATTACTAAATATTATAAATAGCGAGTGTGGGATAATGATGGATTGGTGTGCAGAATTATCCTAGGCATTGTTGAGGAAATCATTAACTGGTAGCTGCTCGATTGGCTGGTGACTAGGGGATTAATCGGCTAATCGGCAAGTTAATCGGCCATTTAATCAATTAATTGGATGATTTATCGGTTTATAGGCTACTCGGTGACCCTACGAGTAGGGATTAATCGACAAGTTAACTGGTTAATCGGATGAATTCTTGAACAGGGATCCCAGGCAATTGTTAAGAAGACCGGTAGTCGTCATTGCAATTTCATATGAGGGAGAGGCATAAGCTAACATACTTTATCTTCTTGGATCATATGCACTTATGATTGGAACTCTAGCAAGCATCTGCAACTACTAAAGATCATTAAGGTAAAACCCAACCATAGCATTAAATTATCAAGTCCTCTTTATTCCCATACGCCATGTCCCACTTATCTGTGTTTGAGTTTCAGTCACTCACGCAACACAGACAATAAGTAAACCATGGACATATTGCAACACCCTACAGCAGGAATCTCTCACGCTTGCGCGACATGGAGGGCACCATAGGACAACACCAAAATAGAACATACAACTCGTACCAATCTTGATCATCAATCAACCCAAGGACAAAGGATATCTATTCAAAACATCATAGGATGGCAACACATCATTGGATCATAATATGTGGCATAAAGCACCATGTTCAAGTAGGGATTACAGCGGGGTGCGGGAGAGTGAACCGCATAAAAGAGATGAGGATGGTGATGTTGATGAAGACCATCACCGTAGCGATGATTCCCCTCCCGATGGCACTCCAGCGCCACCGAGAGAGAGAAGGAGAGGTTCTCCCCCTTGTGCTTCCTCCGCCATGGCCTCCCCCTGGATGGGGAGAGGTTCCCCCTCTAGTCCTTAGCCTTCATGGCGATGATGGCCCCTCCGTGATGCTTCCCCATGGCCTCCAGTGATGATGGCCCCCTCCGGGAGGGTGCCAAAGAGGGCCTAGATTGATTTCTCGTGGCTACAGAGGCTTGCGGTGGTGGAACTTCCGATCTAGGTTAATTTCCGGAGGTTTCTGTATTTATAGGAGAGGTTGGCGTCGAGAACAAGTCAGGGGGCCCCACGGGCAGTCCACAAGGCACAGGGGCGCGCCCAGGGGGGTGGGCGCGCCCCCACCCTCGTGTGGCCCACAGGACTCCCCTCCGGTAGATTGTTGTTCCAATATTTTTCATATTTTCTAGAAAAATTCTCTGTTGATTTTCAGCGCATTCCGAGAACTTTTATTTCTGCACAAAAACAACACCACGATAGTTCTGCTCAAAACAGCATCAGTCCGGGTTAGTTCTAATCAAATCATACCAAAATCATACAAAACTAGTGTAAACATGGCATGAATACTTCATAAATTATAGATACGTTGGAGACATATCAGCGTCCCCAAGCTTAATTCCTGCTCGTCCTCGAGTAGGTAAATGATAAAATAAATAATTTATGAAGTGTGAATGCTAGCAAGTGCATAAGTTTGATCAATATAGTTCCAATCACTTTTTCTAGCATCATTATATATCATAGCAGTAGTTCAACTCATAAAACTTCTGATGATCAAGTAACAAGCTATTCACATGTTAAAGTATAGATCATAAACTTTCTTGAAAACTAACAAACCTTGCTCTTAGTCATCAAACAATTGCAATTCCTCTTATTTTCAGGAAGGTTCTATGTAAGAGCTTTGATTTAGAAAATCCCACATACTCAACTATCATATAGTCTTTCACAATTGCTAACACTCATGTGATATTTATGGCTTCAAAGTTTTAATCGGAGACAGAGAAAGATAGGGGTTATAGTTTTGCCTCCCAACCTTTTACCTCAAGGGTAATGTCAACAATAATACTTTATGAAAACCTACATCCAAGTGGATATATATATCCGGATCGCTCCAACACAAAGTGCTTGCCAAAGGAAAAAGTGTAAAAGGAAAGGTGATGATTACCATTACTCTTGTATAAGGGTAGAAGATAAAAGTAAAAGATAGGCCCTTCGCAGAGGGAAGCAGAGGTTGTCATGCAATTTTAAGGTTGGATGCACAAAATCTTAATGCAAAAGAACGTCACTTTATATTGCCTCTTGTGATAGAGACCTTTATTATGCAGTCCATCGTTTTTATTTCTTCCCTATCACAAGTTTGTATAAAGCTTATTTTCTTCGCACTAATAGATAATACATATTTAGAGAGCAATTTTTATTGCATGCACCGATCACAACTTACTTGAAGGATCTTACTCAATCCATAGGTAGGTATGGTGGACTCTCATGGCAAAACTAGTTTTAAGGGATGTTTGGCAGCACAAGTAGTATTTCTACTTGGTGCAAAGAATTTGGCTAGCATGATAGGGAAAGGCAAGGTCAACATGTTGGATGATCCATGACAATATACTTTATTTTGTATATAAGGAAACATAACACATTACGTTGTCTTCCTTGTCCAACATCAACTCTTTAACATGTCATATTTTAATGAGTGCTCACAATCATAAAAGACGTCCAAGATAGTATATTTATATGTGAAAACTTCTCTTTCTTTATTATTCTTTCATGAATTGTTCAAGTGACCAATTTTGCGTTTGCTAACTTTCAATAAATTTACCACCTATACTTATTATGTGTGAAGTCATTACTCCCCATGGTATAAGCATATGAAACATATATAAATTCAGATTTATGACATTCAATTCATTCAACCATTTACTCATAGGATATACGTGAAGCGCGTGAGTAAATGACAAACTACTCCAAAAAGATATAAGTGAAGAACACTGAGTAGTCAAATAACTAACTAGCCATGGGAGGATTCTTTCTTATTCAAGATTTCAAATCCAATGATTTTATTCAAAAATCAAGTAAAATTGAAAATACTCTCCAAGCAAAACACATATCATGTGACGAATAAAAATATAGCTCCGAGTAAGGTATACCGATAGTTTTGAAGACGAAAGAGGGGATGCCTTCCTGGGCATCGCCAAGCTTAGCCGCTTGAGTCTTCCTTGAAAATTACCTTGGGATGCCTTGGGCATCCCCAATCTTAGGGTCTTTCCACTCCTTATTCTCTTCATATCGATATCTCACCGAAAGCTTGAAAACTTCAATCACATAAAACTTAACGGAACTTCATGAGATAGGTTAGAATGATAAAGAGTAAACCATTCACTTTGGTACTGTCAAAGACAAGTTTCATAATTGTTCTCACACAATGCCTACTTTACCATATCATTTCTACAATTTATATTGAGAAATATAAGTCATAGAAACTAGAAAACAAGCAAACTATGCAATGAAGACAGAATCAGTCAGAAACAGAACAGTCTCTAATGATCTGAACGACAACCATACTTCTGCTACTCCAAAAATTATTAAATAAATTGGTGGATGTGAGGAATTTTTCTATTAATCTTCTTCAAAAATAATAAACTCGAAAGCACTCTTCTGGAAAAAATGGCAGCTAATCCCATGAGCGCAAAGTTTCTGTTTTTTTACAACAAGATCACATTAACTTTCACCCAAGTCTTCCCAAAGGTCTTACTTGGCACTTTATTGAAACAAAAAGATATAAAACATGATTAATACAGTATATTAATCATGTAAACACACAAAAACATTAAGGGTAAATATTGGTTGTCTCCCAACAAGTGCTTTTCTTTAATGCCTTTTAGCTAGACATGATGATTTCAATGATGCTCACATAAAAGATAAGAATTGAAACATAAAGAGAGCACCATGAAGAATATGACTAGCAAATTTAAACCTATCCCACTTCCTATGCCTAGGGATTTTGTGAGAACACAATTTAAGGGAACAAGAATCAAGTAGCATAGGAAGGCAAAACAAGTATAACTTCAAAACTTTAAGCACATAGAGAGGAAACTTGATATTATTGCAACTCCTACAAGCATATATTCCTCCCTCATAATAATTTGCAGTAGCATCATGAATGAGTTTAACAATACAACCACCACATAAAGCATTCTTTTCATGATCTACAAGCATAGAAACTTTACTACTCTCCACATAAGCAAAATTCTTCTCATTCGGAATAGTGGGATCACTAATTCCTAAAGTTGACACTCTTCCAAACCCACTTTATATGATAGTATTATTCATAATCCAAAAGATATAAGTGAAGACCATGGAGCATTCTACAATTAATATATACTAACAAATATCCAAGCTCAAAATATATAAGTGAAGCACAGGAAGCATTCTGTAAAACCATACTCAAAAGATTTAAGTGAAGCACAAAGAGCAATTCTATAAGATCATACTTAAAAGGTATAAGTGAAGCACATGAAGTATTATATAAATAAATGAAGGTCTAACTCATACTAGCATGGTTCTTAAAGGAAAAAAAAACAAAAACATAAAGGACACAAATCATGTGAACAAAACAAAAACCGAGGTATACCGATATTTCTTGAAGAAGAAAGATGGGATGCCAACCGGGGCATCCCCAAGCTTAGATGCTTGAGTATCCTTTGAAATATTTACTTGGGGTGCCTTGGGAATCCCCAAGCTTGAACTCTTGCCTCTCTTGATTCTTCTCATATTGATAGGTCCTCGATCTTCGAACACTTCATCCACACAAAACTTTAACAAAAACTTTGTGAGATCCGTTAGTGTAATAAAGCAAACTACCACTTTAAGGTACTGTAATGAACTCATTATTTATTTATATTGGTTTTAAACCTACTGTATTCCAACTTCTCTATGGTTCATACCCCCCGATACTAGCCATAGATTCATCAAAATAAGCAAACAACACGCGAAAAACAGAATCTGTCAAAAACAGGACAGTCTGTAGTAATCTGGAAGTTTAGTAAACTTCTGTAACTCCAAAAATTATGAAATAAATTTGAAAATTTGAAAAATTTGTACAGAAGTAATGTGCAAAAAATTTCAGACCCATTTGACCTTCCAGTAAAAAATGTAAAATCACGCACTACAGCCAAAATTTCTGTTTTTGTTCTGCACATAGTAAACAAGCAATCTAATCATCCTAAAACCAAAGATTGGCACATTATTTTATAATACAATGAATATATACAAGGGGATAAATATTTACAGAGAAAATTCCATGAAAAATTCTAAATTGTTTCCATGAGCATGTACACAAGTGCTCAAGGTCGACCCTCACTTCTTCAATGCATAACTTTCCAATCACTTCTCTTTTTGAAAAACTTTTAAGGCATGAGAGGCAAGTATTTTTTTTGCATTTTCATTCTTTAATTTTTGTATATTTCACCCACAAATAAACAGAAACAAAAAGGAAAAACAAAATCTATTTAGTGAAGAAAGCAAACAAGCACACACGAGAATATCAACCCCACGCTATTGCTCCCCAGCAACGGCGCCAGAAAAGAGCTTGATAATCCCCAAGTGCAGGGAATCATCGTAGCAATTTCCAAAGGTGGAAGTGATAAGTATGGAGTGTCGAACCCACAAGGAGCTAAAGGTAAGATCAATATTCTCTCAAGTCCTATCTGCCACTGATACGAATCTACGTACACCGAACGTTTGCTTCCAACTAGATATGAGAAATAAAACTACGTTGTGGGTATCAAGAGGATAACTTTGCATGATATCGGAGATCTAAAATATAAAAGTAGGTGCTGTTATCATAAAGTTATAATATATTACTAAATATTATAAATAGCGAGTGTGGAATAATGATGAATCGGTGTGCGGAATTATCCTAGGCAATTGTTAACAAGACCGATAGTCGTCATTGCAATTTCATATGAGGGAGAGGCATAAGCTAACATACTTTCTCTTCTTGGATCATATGCACTTTTGATTGGAACTCTAGCAAGCATCGCAACTACTAAAGATCATTAAGGTAAAACCCAACCATAGCATTAAAGTATTAAGTCCTCTTTATTCCCATACGCCATGTCCCACTTATCCGTGTTTCTTTTTCAGTCACTCACGCAACGCAGACAATAAGTAAACCATGGAAATATTGCAACACACTATAGCGGGAATCCCTCACGCTTGCGCGACATGGAGGGCACCATAGGACAGCACCAAAATAAAATATACAACTCGTACCAATCTAGATCATCAATAAACCCAAGGACAAAGGATATCTACTCAAAACATCATAGCTTGGCAATACATCATTGGACCATAATATGTGGCATAAATCACCATGTTCAAGTAGGGATTACAACGGGGTGCGGGAGAGTGGACCGCGTAAAAGATATGAGGATGGTGATGATGATGGTGATGATGATGGTGATGTTGATGAAGACGATCACCGTGGCGATGATTCCCCTCCCGATGGCACTCCGGCGCCACCGAGAGAGAGAGAAGGAGAGGTTCTCCCCCTTGTGCTTCCTCCTCCATGGGCTCCCCCTGGATGGGGAGAGGTTCCCCCTCTGGCCCTTGGCTTTCATGGCGATGATGGCCCATCCGTGATCCTTCCCCATGGCCTCCGTTGATGATGGCCCACTCCGGCAGGGTGCCAGAGAGGGCCTAGATTGATTTATCGTGGCTACAGAAGCTTGCGGCGGCGGAACTTCTGATCTAGGTTAATTTCCGGAGGTTTCTGTATTTATAGGAGAGGTTGGCATCGACAACAAGTCAGGGGGCCCACAGGCAGTCCACGAGGTACAAGGGCACGCCCCCGGGGGTGGGGGGGGGGGTGGGCGCGCCCCCACCCTCGTGGGGCCCGTGGGACTCCCCTCCGGTAGATTTGTTTCCCAATATTTTTCATATTTTCCAGAAAAATTCTCCGTTGATTTTCAGCGCATTCCGAGAACTTTTATTTCTGCACAAAAACAACACCATGGTAGTTCTGCTGAAAACAGCGTCAGTCCAGGTTAGTTCTAATCAAATCATACCAAAATCATATAAAACTAGTGTAAACATGTCATGAATACTTCATAAATTATAGATACATTGGAGACGTATCACGCTCCTCACGAGGTTGCTCCCTCTAGGCGCCCTCGAGAGGTTGGCCCTGCCAGCGGTCCTCCCGAGGCTGGTCGCGCAACTCCTGACGGTGGTCGCGTCCATCCCAACATCGTCCGCCTCGACCACCTCCATGACCGTATCCTCGATCATTGCGCTCGGGGCGTCGACCGTGGTGCCCGTCGTGGAGGGCCCTGAGCTCTTGACAGTCGTTGGTGTTGTGGCTATGAATGTTGTGGAAATGCAGAACGGTCGGTTGCTCTTGGATGACTCGGGGTGGTCGCAACTGCGCTTCGTCTCTGGCTCGGCCGCAAGCACGGCCGGCCCCTTGCGCTTCACGTCCTTGGCCTTGGCCTTCTTTTCTTCTGGATTGGCATCGGGGAGCTCAGGGAGGGAGAGGCGCCCCTCCTTGGCCCTTGCGCACTTGTTCGCCATGTTGAACATCTCCAGGGTTGTGCAGAGATCCTCATGGATGGAGAGCTCCTCCTTCATCTTGACATCGCAGATGCCATCAGTGAATGCTGAAATGATGGCCTTGTCCGACACCTTGGCGATCTTGAGGCGAACGTTGTTGAATCATTGGATATACTTCTGCAGGGTCTCTCCAGGTTGTTGCTTGATGCGATGTAGGTCACCCGCGGCCGGCGAACGGTCGCAAGTTCCCTGGAAGTTGGTGATGAAGCGGCCGCGCATATGCTCCCAGGAAGAAACCGATCCCTCGGGTAGGTTCAGGAGCCAAGAACGTTGTAACACCCCGGATGCAATGCGCCAGGTGTCTTCCAGTTATTCGCCGTTGTTGCCATGTCATTTGCTTGCGTGTTGCATTTTATCATGTCATCATGTGCATCTCATTTTGCATACGTGTTCGTCTCATGCATCCGAGCATTTTCCCCGTTGTCCGTTTTCAATCTGACACTCCTATGTCATCCGGCGTCCCCTGAGGGAGTTCCGGACTAGGGGGTGTCCGGATAGCCGAACTATCATCATCGGCCGGACTCCAAGACTATGAAGATACAAGATTGAAGACTTTGTCCCGTGTCCGGATGGGACTTTCTTTGGCGTGGAAGGCAAGCTTGGCGATACGGATATGTAGATTTCCTACCTTTGTAACCAACTCTGTGTAACCCTAGCCCCCTCCAGTGTCTATATAAACCGGATGGCTTTAGTCCATAGGACGAACAACAATCATACCATAGGCTAGCTTCTAGGGTTTAGCCTCCTTGATCTCGTGGTAGATCCACTCTTGTAACACACATCATCAATATTAATCAAGCAGGATGTAGGGTTTTACCTCCATCAAGAGGGCCCGAACATGGGTAAAACATCGTGTCCATTGTCTCCTGTTACCATCCGCCTAGACGCACAGTTCGGGACCCCCTACTCGAGATCCGCCGGTTTTGACACCGACATTGGTGCTTTCATTGAGAGTTCCTCTGTGCCGTCACTGATAGGCTCGATGGCTTCTTCAATCATCATCAATGACGCAGTCCAGGGTGAGACCTTCCTCCCCGGACAAATCTTCGTATTCGGCGGCTTTGCACTGCGGGCCAATTCGCTTGGCCAACTGGAGCAGATCGAAAGCTACGCCCCTGGCCGTCAGGTCAGATTTGGAAGTTTGAACTTCACGGCAGACATCCGCGGGGACTTGATCCTCGATGGATTCGAGCCACAGCCGAGTGTGCCGCACTGTCGCGGCGAGCATGATTTAGCTCTGCAGCCGGACAGTACCCTGGAGGCCGCACTCGAAACCGCTCCGATCTTCAATTCAGAGCCAGCTGCGCAGATCGAGGACGGATGCCTAGACACCGCCTCGGGGGCTCCAACCTCTACGGCGATAGAGACGAACACTGACTTTGTCCCTCATAAAGCTCGTGACTCCGAGGTGCCGGACTCCTCGCCGGACTCCGAATCTCCCGCGCCCTCCCCGATCGAATCCGATTGGGCGCCGATCATGGAATTCACCGCAGCGGACATCTTTCAACACTCACCTTTCGGCGACATCTTGAGTTCGCTAAAGTATCTATCGTTATCAGGAGAGCCCTGGCCGGACTGCAGTCAGGACGGTTGGGATGCGGACGACGAAGAAATTCAAAGCCCACCCACCACCCACTTGGTAGCCACTGTCGACGATTTAACCGACATGCTAGACTACGACTCCGAGGACATCGACGGTATGGATGACGATGCTGGAGACGACCAAGAACCAGCGCCTACTGGGCACTGGACAACCACCTCATCATATGACATATACATGGTGGATATCCCAAAAGATGGGAATGGCGAAGGAACAGAGGAGGATGACCCCTCCAAAAAGCAGCCCAAGCGCCGGCGTCAGCGGCGCCGCTCTAAATCCCGCCACAGCAAGAATGAAGACTCCGGCACCGGAGACAATAATACACCGGACAGTGCCGAAGACAACCCACTCCAGCAAGATGCAGCGCAGGAGGACGGAGACGCCAACCCTTATGAAGGAGCGGCAGAAGAAGAGGCGGAGGATTATACGCCTCCCTCTTGAGACAAAGCGAGCCTCGACGATGATGAATTCGTCGTGCCTGAGGATCCCGTCGAACAACAGCATTTTAAACGCAGGCTTATGGCCACGGCGAACAGCCTCAACAAAAAGCAGCAACAACTTAGAGCTGATCAAGATCTGCTAGCCGACAGATGGACCGAAGTCCTCGCGGCCGAAGAGCATGAGCTCGAACGCCCCTCCAAAAGCTACCCTAAACGCAAGCAGCTCCCCCGATTAGAGGAGGAGGCGTATGAACCCGCATCACCAGGAGACAATACGGCTGACCGACCACCCCGTGGTCGCGACAGAGAGGCCTCTAGGCCCTTCACTAGAACCGTACCCCGACATCGCTCAAAAAGCACACGGACACAGGGGAACGCTCCGGACTTGCGAGATATATTGGAGGACAAGGCAAGACAATCAAGATCGATCTATGGATCGTGTGGGCGCCCCACGGTACGTGATGACAACCGTCGCGCCGGACACAGTAAGTCCGGCCGGGCCGAACAAAATAGACAAAGCTCTTTTGAGCTCCGTCGTGATATCGCCCAGTACAGAGGCGCCGCACACCCACTATGCTGCACAGACGAAGTAATGGATCATCAAATCCCCGAAGGGTTTAAACCCGTCAATATTGAATCCTATGATGGCACAACAGACCCCGCGGTTTGGATCGAAGACTATCTCCTTCACATCCACATGGCCCGCGGTGACGATCTTCACGCTATCAAATACCTCCCCCTCAATCTTAAAGGACCAGCCCGGCATTGGCTCAACAGCTTGCCAGCAGAGTCAATTGGGAGTTGGGAGGACCTGGAAGCCGCATTCCTCGATAACTTCCAGGGCACTTATGTGTGACCACCAGACGCTGATGACCTAAGCCACATAATTCAGCAGCCAGACGAATCGGCCAGACAATTCTGGACACGGTTCTTAACCAAGAAAAACCAAATCGTCGACTGTCCGGATGCGGAGGCCCTCGCGGCCTTCAAGCATAACATCCGCGACGAGTGGCTTGTCTGGCACCTGGGACAGGAAAAGCCAAAATCCATGGCAGCCCTCACATCACTCTTGACCCGCTTCTGAGCGGGTGAGGACAGCTGGCTAGCACGCAGCAACAACCTCAACAAAAATTCTGGCAGTCCAGACTTCAAGGACCGAAATGGCAGGCCGCGTCGTAACAAAAACAAATGCCGCATTAATGGCGACAATAGTGAGGATACGGCAGTCAATGCCGGATTCAGAGGCTCTAAACCCGGTCAGCGGAAAAAGCCATTCAAAAGAACTACTCCGGGTCCGTCCAATTTGGACCGAATACTCGACCGCTTGTGCCAGATACACGGCACCCCCGAAAAGCCAGCTAACCACACCAACAAGGACTGTTGGGTATTCAAGCAGGCAGACAAGTTAATTGCCGAAAACAATGACAAGGGGCTGCATAGCGATGACGAGGACGAGACCCGACCGCCGAACAATAGAGGACAGAAGGGTTTCCCCCCACAGGTGCGGACGGTGAACATGATATACGCAACGCACATACCCAAAAGGGAGTGGAAGTGCGCACTCTGGGATGTTTATGCGATGGAGCCAGTTACCCCGAAGTTCAATCCATGGTCCTCCTGCCCGATCACTTTTGACCGAAGGGACCACCCTACCAGCATCCGCCACGGCGGATTCGCCGAATTGGTTTTAGACCCAATCGTCGACGGGTTTCACCTCACCAGAGTCCTAATGGACGGCGGCAGCAGCCTGAACCTGCTTTATCAGGATATAGTGTGCAAAATGGGCATAGACCCCTCAAGGATTAAACCAACCAAAACGACCTTTAAAGGCGTCATACCAGGTGTAGAAGCCAATTGTACAGGCTCAATTACACTGGAAGTGGTCTTCGGATCCCCCGATAACTTCCGAAGCGAGGAGTTAATCTTCGACATAGTCCCGTTCCGCAATGGCTATCATGCCCTGCTTGGACGTACCGCGTTTGCAAAGTTCAACGCGGTGCCGCACTACGCATACCTCAAGCTCAAGATGCCAGGCCCTCGAGGAGTCATCACGGTCAACAGAAACACTGAAGATTCTCTCCGCACGGAGGAACATACAGCGGCTCTCACGGTAGAAGTGCAATGCAGCCTCTTAAGGAAATTCTTGAGTCCGGCCGTCAAGCGGCCGGACACAGCTAAGCGCGCCCGGAGTAACTTACAACAAGACCACCTGGCACGTTCCGAGCACGTGTAGCAGTGCGGCCCCAACCCCAGCCCCTGCGAAATGTCAAAGCAGGTCCTTCACGTACACCATTACGCTCTGAAGATACCATGGGCATGGGGAGAGGGGCACGACCACGATAAGCCCAGACTGCGGCTCAACCACACCAGGGGCTCTCAAGTGTGTCGTTCTTTTTTCTTTTCTTTTTACCTTTTATTTTTTACCCACAGGACTCTATTTGACAGAGGCCCTGTCCGGCAGCAGACCTGCTGAACTCACGATGCAACAGCCAGGGAAGGATAAAGGCTACAACGAATATACATGTGGTCTCCATTACGAGCATTTTTATACACCAATCCGCAGCCTACCCCTGGAGGGGGACATGTTTAACAGTCCCATCCCTTGCTTATCGCACTATTTGTATCGTTCTGCATTCATAGCAGCACTTATTGAATAAAACAATGCAGCACCTTTTTGCTTATAATTGCATTTCTTTTTCATACATATGTTCATCTACGACATGTTACATCCGTACACTTTGGTACGGCTAATATACACCAGGGGCTTATGTTTCCCGCATTATGGTGTGATGAGTCCGAACACTTTCACAAGTGCGGCACCCCGAACTTATAGCACTATATGCATCGGCTCCGAATCATGTCTTGGGTCAATAGTTGGGTTTGCCCGGCTCCCATGTTTTGGTACCTTACGTTCCGTTATATCGGCTAAGGTAGCACTGGGAGAACCACTGCGATTGCGCCCCAGTTGAGCTGGGTTAACGCCTCAGTGGAGAAAGCTAAAACTGACCGTCATGATGAGGCGAGAGCCGGTCGCTGTTCGAGAGGTTTTTTGCGAGTCCTTAAAGACTTATGCCGCTTAGAGCGAGGAGCCGGATACTGTCCGGCCAAGGCGTGGATAGCGCCCCAAATTCGGCCTTCCGAAGACTAGGGGCTTCGCCAAAATTTAAAATTATAGAATTCTATGGCTAAGCGAGAGTGTTCAAGCATTATAAGTCCGGTTTCCTTGTTCGCTGTGTTGAGCGCCTCCCTAGATGGACCCAAAAATGGGAACAAGAGCGCTCAAGTTTATCCTGAACACCCCAGCACTCGTGGCATGGGGGCTGAAGCCGACGACTTGCCATCTCTCAGATTTGATAAACAGCCGCACAGAAGGTAATATTTTAAATTAACAAGCGTTGCTTAGCGCATATGAACTAAGTTTTCAGCGCACAGGATAACAAAATGCGAGTCTACTCAAATATTACATCTTTTGAGCACTCACCCGCAATAATGCGGGCGCCCTTCAGCACACTCCTATAATACATCTCGGGCGTGCGATGCTCCTTGCCCTTTGGTGGCGGGTCCGTCACGAGCTTCTAGGCATCCATCTTGCCCGACGGGCACCCTCAATGCAACAGAGTGCTTGATGACTTCAACCCACGGGCATGCATCCACCAGACGCCGCACGAGGCCGAAGTAGCTCCCAGGCATGGCCTCCTTAGGCCACAGCCGAACTATGAAGCCCTTCATGGCCTGTTCGGCCGCCTTGTGGAGCACGACCAGCTGCTTCAGCTGGTCGCTAAGGGGCACCGGATGTCCGGCCTCAGCACACTGAGACCAGAAGACCTTCTCTGTCGAGCTCCCCTCCTCGGCCCGGTAGAATGCGGCAGCATCGGGCACGCTGCAAGGAAGATCTGCGAACGCTCCTGGAGAGCTCTGAATTCGGGTAAGCAACAGGTAATTAACACTCACATGCTTACTTTGCATGGAAAATGCCTTACCCGCTGCTATTTTCTTCACCGCCTCAATGTCCTGGAGGGCCTTGTAGGCTTCGGCCTTAGCGGCTTTGGCACTCTCAAGAGCTGTTGCAAGCTCAGACTCTCGAGTCTTCGAGTCACGCTCCAAGCTCTCATGTTTTTTCATGAGATCCTGGAGCTCTTGTTGTACCTCCGCCACCCGCGCCTCCTGTTTCTCTCGCTCGGTGCGCTCCGCGGCCGCATTGCGTTTGGCTGCGGCCACCGCCTCCTTCAGGGTCACCACCTCGTTAGTGGCCCCTGCAATACCCACGTTATCCTTGTCATTTTCTTGCAACAAAATCCTTTTCTGTGGTACAATTTTCATAAGGTATTACTCACCTTCTTTTTCCTCGAGCTGCTTCTTGGTATGGCCGAGCTTGTTCTCGGACCGATCGAGGTTTTCCTTCAAAGTATTGACCTCCGCAGTCAGTGCAGCGGAGGTCAGCAGCACAGCCTGCAATTCCATATTGACATATTTTTTATGACTCCTGCGTTTATCTTTCTAAAGATCCTAAGTCCGACTTTTCTTTCTGAACACCGAACCGAGCATCAGGGGCTACTGTCTATGCGGTACCATTTTACATATATTGAAATTCTTACCTCAAAGCCTGTTAGAAGGCTGCTGCAGGCTTTGGTCAGCCCGCTCTTGGCGAGTTGAACCTTCTGAATCACCACACTCATAACAGTGCGGTGTTCCTCTTCGATGGAGGTGCCGTTGAGCGCCTCCAGCAAATTATCCGGCACCTCCGGTTGGATGGAGGCAGCCGGCATCGTGGTCTTGCCCTTCTTACGAAGGGGTCGCCCGCTGGACTCCGGAGCCACTGTGGCCTCCGGGGCTGAGTCCGATGCAAAGTCCGGGAGGTTGTCCTGTGACACCTCCAGGGCCTCCTCCTCCTTGTAGGTCCCTTCCTGGGATCCCACCTCGGCGTCGTCCGTGGCACGCGGGGTGGAGGCAGTCGGAAGGGAATCCATATCCGACGCACCCAAGGACCCGCTCGACGAAACGGGAAGATCATCCTTGGGCGGACTGCAGGGTTGTATGCGGCATTAGAAAGACATTATGTGGCGAAAAGAAAAAACCATGAAGTCATTCGGGAGTCCGGATACTTACGATCTCGCCAGGGGCTTGGCCCTTGGAGGCCAGTCCTTGTTGTCGTCACTGGCGTTGGCGGAGCAGTCCGGGGGAAGAGTTTTTCCCTTCTTGGACCCTTCTGCCTCCCTTGTTGGGGAGGCCTTCGTTTTCTTCCCTCCCCCCGCTGGGGGAGAGGCTTTCTTCTTCTCCTCCTCGCCTTGGTGGGAGGAGTCGGCCTCGGATTCATCATCCGATAGCACCTGAAAACGGGAACTCTTCCGAGTCCCCGTGGCCTTCTTCTTGGCCTTCTTCTCCGGCACCACGTGGGATGCCGGAGCCAGCAGCCCCATTAGGCGGGCGTCCGCTGGGTCCTCTGGCAATGGGGCCGGACACATAGTCCGTTCGGCCTTCGCCAGCCAGTCCTGTCAAAGGTAAAGGGATTTTAGATCCCGCATAGAGTCAAACTATGGAAAACAAGTGGCAAAATCACTTACCTCGTCAGCTGGACGCTACGAGCGGAATCCGCGATCTTCGGTAGCGGATGCGGGAGCCTCGGCGCCCTTGAACAACACCTTCCAGACATCTTCGTACGTAGTGTCGAAGAGCCCGCTCAGGGTCTGGTGCTGCGCCGGATCGAACTCCCACATGTTGAAACCCCGTCGTTGGCACGGGAGAATCCGGCGGATGAGCATAACCTGGACTACATTGACAAGCTTGAGCTTCTTGTCCACCAGCTTCTGGATACAGGCTTGGAGTCCGGTCAGCTCCTCCGAATCCTCCCAGATCCGGCCACTCTCTTTCCAGGAGGTGAGCCGTGTAGGGATGCCGGATATGAATTCGGGGGCCGCCGCCCAATCGGCGTCACGCGGCTCGGTGATGTAGAACCACCCCGAATGCCACCCCTTGATGGTTTCCACGAAAGTTCCCTCTAGCCACGTAACGTGGGACATCCTGCCCACCATGGCGCCTCCGCACTCCGCTTGGCTGCCCTTCACAACCTTCGGCTTGACACTGAAGGTCTTGATCCACAAGCCGAAGTGGGACTGGATGCAGAGGAAGGCCTCGCACACGACGATAAACGCCGAGATGTTGAGGATGAAATTCGGGGCTAGATCATGGAAATCCAGGCCGTAGTAGAACATGAGCCCCCGAACGAAGGGATGAAGTGGGAAGCCCAGTCAGGCGGAGGAAATGAGGAAGAAACACTACCCTCTCATGGGGCCTGGGGGTGGGGATGAGCTCTCCCTCGTCGGGGAGCCGGTGCGCGATGTCGCTGGACAAATATCCAGCGTCGCACAGCTTCTGGATCTGCCCCTCCGTGACGGAGGAGGCCATCCACTTGCCTCCCGCTCCGGACATAGTTGGAGAAGGTTGAGATGAGAAGTGCGGACTTGGGCGCTGGAGCTCGAGTTCGCGGAGATGGATAAGCCAAGGAGGAAGAAGGCGCAGGTAAAAGGGTTGGATCTTTATCCCCTTATATGGGCGGAAAAAAACATGCGTCCCCACCAGCCTGGTAAAACTCGCTTATCTCCCAAGCGTCACAATCAATGGCGCGGTTGGGTTGCCCACGTCCGTATTGATGGGAATCCTGAAATAAGGGGAACACTTTCTCTGCTTCGACAAGATGTGCCAAGGAAACCGCTTCGCTAAACGCGCTGAGGTGGAACAATAAAAAACAATTTGAGTAAAGGCTTGGAAGTGGTGTGACGTCACGCCACAGAATATGTCAGCAGATTGATCTTGTGTAATATTATTCTCTCTACGGTGGTACATGGAATTTATTTTTGCAGAGCCGGACACTATCCTGGTGTTCACAATCTTCTATAAATTATTCGGAGGAGGAACCCGCCTTGCAATGCCGAAGACAATATGCGCGCCGGACTCGTCGTCATTGAAGCCTGGTTCAGGGGCTACTGAGGGAGTTCCGGACTAGGGGTTGTCCGGATAGCCAAACTATCATCATCGGCCGGACTCCAAGACTATGAAGATACAAGATTGAAGACTTCGTCCCGTGTCCGGATGGGACTTTCCTTGGCGTGGAAGGCAAGCTTGGCGATACGGATATGTAGATTTCCTACCTTTGTAACCGACTCTGTGTAACCCTAGCCCCCTCCGGTGTCTATATAAACCGGATGGCTTTAGTCCATAGGACGAACAACAATCATACCATAGGCTAGCTTCTTGGGTTTAGCCTCCTTGATCTCGTGGTAGATCCACTCTTGTAACACACATCATCAATATTAATCAAGCAGGACGTAGGGTTTTACCTCCATCAAGAGGGCCCGAACCTGGGTAAAACATCGTGTCCCTTGTCTCCTGTTACCATCCGCCTAGACGCACAGTTCAGGACCCCCTACCCGAGATCCGCCGGTTTTGACACCGACATCCCCCTTTTGTCTCTTGTTGTGAGCGGGTGTTAAATGTTCTCGGAATGGACCGAGTCTTGCCAAGTGGCTTTGGTACACCACCGATAGACCGCATGTCAAGTTTCGTTCCATTTGGAGGTCGTTTGATGCTCCAACGGTTAACCATGGAACCATAAAGGCCTCTTTCGTGTGCAGCCCAACACCCCTTCAAAGTGGTACATTAACCCATCCAAACCCCCTCCATGATCTCGGTCGTTTGATCAAGATCGCGTGGCCGAAAACCGCACCTCATTTGGACTCTCCTAGCTCCATCTACCTATATATATGTGCATCCCCCCGATTTTTCGCGCAGATCAAACCCTAGCCAAACTCCTCCCCGCCGCCCCCCTCTCTCTCCACCCACCGCCGCCGGCCCGCGGAGCCCATCCTGGACCCGCGCGGCCCCGGATCCCGTCGCCGCCTGGCCCGCTCTGCGCCCGAGGCGCCTCCCTGAGCGCCCTCGCTGGAGTTCGCCGGCTCCGCCGCGGCTCGACCGCGCGCCTGCCCGCTCCGGCGTCCCTGCCGCCGGCGTGCTCCACCGCCGCTTCGCCCCGGCCTCTGCCTCGCCTCTGCCTCGTCGCCGCCGGCGAGCACGGCTCCCCTCCGCCGCCAGGATCGGGAGTCCTGAGCCCCGACCTCGCCGACGCGCCCCTGCGCCGCCGCGCGCCTCGGCCCCTCCTCGCCGAGCGCCGCCACGCCCGCCGTGTCCCTCCGCCGCCGGTGCCCGTCCACGCCGCCCTTCCCCATCTCTGGCGACGTCTTCGGTGAACTTCAGACGAACCTCGGGAACCGCGCCGTCAAGTCCTTTTCTGCAGTATTTTATGCCTGTTCATTGCATCATAACTCCATGCATACTGCTCTGTTTCGTGCGTGTTATATATCGAAGTGTTAATTCTGAGATGATCTCAATTTTGTTCCATTGTACCATGCTTGTTTGAGATCATCTCGATGCCCGTATCATCATTGCAAGAGTGCTATATGATGTTATCTGCTGTCTGTTAACAGAACTTGCCGATTTGTCATTTTCGTTGCATTTTATGTGTCCGTCCTATGAGCTTGATGTCTACATGAGTTTTGAGCTACATCATGCCTTCTTTATAGAGGTGAAATTCATGTATTTTTGTGAGTCTTGTAGTTAGTGCATCAAGCTTGTGAAGTAGGGTGCTTGTTGTTGCTGTTTTGTTAGGCTGAATATGCTATATTATGATGCTATGTAAACCTGCTGCTACAAGTCATTCTATGCATAATCTGGAGATGTTCACTAATGATGTTTTGTTAAACATGTCATGCTCTATCCATCAATGACCCTGGTTGCATTTATAGCATGCTGTAGCTTGTTGTAATCTGGCTCTCAAATTGCTAAATAATGTTTCTGTCAGCCTGTTAACATTAAGTTCAGTTCTGCCATGTGCTTTGCTAGTGATCCATGTACCCTATGAACTTGATATTGCCATGCTTAGCTCCATAAACATGTCTTCTTACTGTTGGTTGCCTTCACATGCCATCAATTGCTCTGTGGTGAGAGGTACAAGCTCACCAACATGCCTACTTATCGTTGTTCCTGCCATGTCTGAATCTGTCATATAACTTGCCATGTTTACATGGGTGCCATTATATCTTCTGTTCCTTTTTGGCGCATGTTCAGTAAGTGACTTTTGTTCTATGCGGTTAGTAGATTAATTCCATGCCTTTGTTTGCCATGATAAGTTTCTGTATCATGTTGTTTGATAGCTCTAAACATTACAACCTGATGTTATTTCTGCTAAGTCTGAAACTGTTATTATTTGCAATCTTGCCATGTCCTTTTGAGCATGTTATTGTATTTTCTGGAGATAGATCAGTGTTCATATTTTGTCATGCTTTAGCTGTACATAACGTCCATGCCTTTTGTTCTTATGTTGAGGTGCTGTAGCATATTGTTTTGATGCTTTCTAGATGCCTAGTTGCTATTTTGGACAGCTTGTCCTTTAAGCTTGTATAGTGTGTGTTGAACCGTTGCTCCGTTTTGAGTGTGCTCTATATGAAACTTGCTAGATTTTGCATATAGTTTCATGTTATCATGTTGCATCCTTGTTTTGAGGGGTTTGCTTGATGTTTGGATGCATTTTGCATCAATGCCATGTTTAACTTGTTTTGCTCATATCTTCTAGGCGTAGCTCCGAACTAAATGAACTTTATATGTGACTTGACTAGAATCGCGTGTAGATCATCTTGGCGCATCTTAACTTGCTATTTAACAAATTGAACATAAGGTTTATTGAGTTCTGGACCAATTTCTAAATTTGCATATGAGGACTTACCGGAATTGTTATATGTTGTTTCCGGCCTCATTTAAACTTGCTTTGATGTGTTGTTCTTGTTTGCATCATCTCTTGCCATGAGTAGCTTCATGTAGCTTTGTCATGCATCATGCTTGGTTGTGCATCATGTCATGTATATGTGTGGTGTGTTTACCATGTTGTGTGCTTCTTCTCGATAGTTCCTGTTTCGTTGCGATCGTGAGGATTCGTTCGTCTACGCTTGGTTCAGCTTCATCCGTTCGTCTTCTTCATGGACTCATTCTTCTTCCTAGCGGGATTTCAGGCAAGATGACCATCACCTTGGATCTCACTACTATCATTGCTATGCTAGTTGCTTCGTTCTATCGCTATGTTGCGCTACCTATCTCTTGTTGATCAAGCCTCCCAAACTGCCATGTCAGCCTCTAACCTTTTTCACCCTTCCTAGCAAACCGTTGTTTTGGCTATGTTACCGCTTTTGCTCAGCCCCTCTTATAGCGTTGTTAGTTGCAGGTGAAGTTGAAGATTGCTCCATGGTGGACAGGATTATGTTGGGATATCACAATATCTCTTATTTAATTAATGCATCTATATACTTGGTAAAGGGTGGAAGGCTTGGCCTTATGCCTGGTGTTTTGTTCCACTCTTGCCGCCCTAGTTTCGGTCATATCGGTATTATGTTCTCGGATTTTGCATTCCTTATGTGGTTGGGTGATTTATGGGACCCCCTTCACAGTTCGCTTTGAATAAAACTCCTCCAGCAAGGCCCAACCTTGGTTTTACCATTTGCCTCACCACCACCTATACCTTTCCCTTGGGTCGGCCAACCCGAGGGTCATCTTTATTTTAGCCCCCCCAGGCCAGTGCTTCTCTAAGTGCTGGTCCGAACCGAGCAGCCTGCGGGGCCACCTCGGGGAAACTCGAGGGCTGGTTTTACTCGTAGCTTGACTTATCCGGTGTTGCCCTGAGAACGAGATATGTGCAGGTCCTATCGGGATTGTCGGCACATCGGGAGGCTTTGCTGGTCTTGTTTTACCATTGTCGAAATGTCTTGTAAACCAGGATTCCGAGACTGATCGGGTCTTCCTGGGAGAAGGAATATCCTTCGTTGACCGTGAGAGCTTGTGATGGGCTAAGTTGGGACACCCCTGCAGGGTATACACTTTAGAGAGCCGTGCCCGCAGTTATGTGGCAGATGGGAATTTGTTAATGTCCGGTTGTAGATAACTTGACACCGGATTCGAATTAAAATGCATCAACCACATGTGTAGCCGTGATGGTCTCTTTTCGGCGGAGTCCGGGAAGTGAACACGGTTTTGGGTTATGTTTGACGTAAGTAGGAGTTCAAAATCACCTCTTGATCATTGCTAGCTTCATGACCGTTCCGTTTTCTCTCTTCTCGCTCTTATTTGCGTATGTTAGCAACCATATATGCTTAGTCGCTGCTGCAACCTCACCACTTTACCCCTTCCTTACCCTTTAAGCTTTTCTAGTCTTGATACCCATGGTAATGGGATTGCTTAGTCCTCATGGCTCATAGATTACTACAACAACAGTTGCAGGTGCAGGTTATGCGATGATCATGACGCGAGAGCGATGTTTGCTTGTTTTGGAGTTCTTCTTCTGCTTTTTCTTTGATCAGGGGATAGGTTCCAGGTCGGCAGCCTGGGCTAGCAGGGTGGATGTTGTTTGAGATTTTGTTTGTGTATCATCTGTAGTCGGATGTTGATCTTATGTATGTTGTATTGATGTATTCTTGTGGCATTTGTATGCCTCTTGTATGTATCCCCATCTATTATGTGATGTTGATGTAATGATATCCACCTTGCAAAAGCGTCTCCAATATGCGCTTCTATCCTTGGTGGGACCTTCAAGTTCCTTTAGGATAGGGTCGCATATTGGGCATGAAAAGTTGGTATCAGAGCCTCAACCGACCATAGGAGCCCCCTTGATTGATCGTGTAGTTTGGTCGTTGTTGAGTGTAGAAGAAAACCGTTTTCGAAGTTTAGTTATATCGAAGAGTAGGAATTGTTTTTACTCCTCAGGCCCTTCGTCGCTCTGGTGAGTAATCTTGATGTAGGTGTTTTGAATTACTTCTCTTCCCCTTCAAACTTTCTTTAGGATCACGCAGTTGGTTTTCCGATCGTTGGTTATCAACTCTTTTCATCCGGTGCTTTTCTCGTCAAGTTGACTCGAGCCTCTTCATCTTTGCCAAGTTCAATCCTCAGTTGTTTTCTGTTCCCACCCGCCCACCCTTTTTCATCTCGGAGCCGGAGTCCATAATTGAGTATCCATCCTACTCGTGCGAAGTCTTTGCTTTCTTTCCTCAATCATTTCAACCGGTGTTTTCTCTTCAAGATATTCGTCGGTTCCCCCTTCCAAGTTGCCTTTGTTTTCCCACCCTCCCACCCTCTTCTTCC
>NC_041393.1:541375257-541383021 GCF_002162155.2 Triticum dicoccoides | reverse complement strand
CTGTTTCGAGCAACGATTTCATTCGTGTGGAGCCTCTTCGGTCTTCCCTCAATCATTTCAACCGGTGAATTCTCGTCTTGGTTGACATTCTTCATCTCTTTTTCTTCTTCGGTGGATTCTATTCTAATTTTCCGTAGTGATTATATTCTTTTCATTGATTCAAGTGTTCTCCTTGCTCGTTTGCCTCTCGCCATTCAATCATTTTGGAGTTCGGAAGACATCTCAGGAGATTCGTCAGTGTTCCAATTAATTCGAGGTTGTCACCTCATTCAAATATTTCAATTGTTCCAGTGTATCATCTATCTGTTCAACACCCCTTTCCAATGGTGCTTTCTCTTTAGCGGGCCCTAACCCACAGGTCTTTTCCCAGGATCTTACCTGACTCTTCTAATTTTCCCGGAGCCATTCCCAAATTCTTTTCGAAGTTTGATGTAAGAATGAATTTCATCAGTCAGATGTTTTCCAAGATCGATTTCAAATTAATTTTCATTGTTGCCTCAACCGATTTGTTTTTCATTCTCCCGGAGTATCTCAGTAATTTTGGTGCTGTTTCTCGTCGTCATTTGAAGATTGAAGAAGAGTTTTTCCTCTAAATCTTACCTGTTCTCCCGAAGTTTCGTGGTTCTTCTTGTTATCATCGCGAATTATTCCGTTTGTCAGATATTCTTTTCTTACCCATCCGGAGTATGTCAGGAGTTGTTTTTTCCGTTTCTTTTCACCAGAGGCCATCATTCAAGAAGAATTCTTCATTTTCACATTTCAGCTAACGTTATCCAATTATCCCGGTGCTTCGTTCAAGTGTTCTTTTATCAGCACATGATCTCTTTGTTCTTTTGCATCTAAATCCCCTCGAGCATATTGGTTCTCCTTATTCTTCCCGGTGATTCGGTCTCTTTCATCAGTCATTTTCGAATTCTTATGATGGTTCATTCAAGATTCTTTTCTTTGATTATCATATTAATTCATTCATTCTTTCCAATCCTACCGGTGGTTCATAAAGACTTTCTCAAGTTTTGTGCTATACCCCCCTTAATCCATTTCAAGAAGAATAAGTAGTATGCAAAATCCTTTGCTTGTCATCAATTTCATTTGATGAAGGATAAGCATACACTAAATCTTATTATTATTTCCTCAAAGTGATCCCTCGGGTAGGTTCAGGAGCCAAGAACGCGCACCGTCCTTGAGGGCCATCGGGAACCAGTTTGCCATGATCTTCTCGTCGCTGCTGGCCACCTCGATGCTCAGCTCGTAGAGATGCAGGAACTCTGTGGGGCCGGCGGTGCCGTCGTAGCGTGAAGGCAGGTCAGGCTTGAACTTGCTTGGCCAGACGATGTTGCGGAGCTCCGGGGTGAATGCGTGGCATCCCGCCGTGGCCATTGGAGCCCGTCGAGGGGGTGGAACTTGGTCCTGGTGCACGCGCACCGCCACCTCCTGTGGCGGTACATGGGCCTGGTGCTGGGGTGCTGGAAGTACGCGCGCTTCTCCTTGAGGTCGCTGCACCACCTGACAGCTCACGTCCCCCCGAGCCGGCGCAGGGCACGGTGGGTCGCGCCGTGGTGCCACACGCCTTGGCTCGACGATGACGCCCTGGTCCGGAGGTGGTGGAGGAGCCCCTTGAGCCACGTCGCCCGCTGCATGTGGCTGCTGAGGCAGTGACTGAGCCGGAGTGGCGGAGTCCCAAGCCATGCTGACGAGCTCAGGGATCCGCTCGAGCCACTACTCGTAGAGGTTGCCAACCGGGTGGTAGCGAAGGAGCTCCCGTGCTATTAGCAGGGCGGCCTACGCGTTCGCCTGGCCGTGACGCGCGTGGGAGGACGAAGCTGCTGGAGTCAGTGATGGAGTAGCGGTGCGCTTGTCGCGGCGCACCGATGGGTGCAGCGATGAAGCTTGCTGCTCGTGGCCGGTAGGGCCCATGGCGGCGTTGGCCACCAGAGACGGCGCGCGACGGGCACAACCATCGCCCGCCGGAGCCGTCTGAGCAACACGAGCGGCGATTGCGGCTCGACGCTCGGCGCGAGGTCAACATGCATCGGCCATGGAGGTGTCGGAGTGGTGGTGGATCGATCGACGGGAGAGAAGATCCGATGCACCCCTACCTGGCGCCCCAAATTTCGGATTATGGGTTCCGCAAACCTTTGAGAGGTTCGAACTCTAGGGTGCGTGCGGAGATCTCAACCTACCCAGCCTGCCTACTCACGATCCTCCTAAGCCTAGCGCGACAAGCTCGAAGAGACAAAGAGACACAACAATTGATCCTGGTTCAGGCCACCTTGCGGTGTAATACCCTACTCCAGCGTTTTGGTGGATTGCCTCGGAGGGCTGAGGATGAACTAGTATGGTGGATGAATGATACATCTCCACGTATCTATAATTTATGAAGCATTTATGCTATTTTATTATCTGTTTTGAATGATTATGGGCTTTATTATACACTTTTATATTACTTTTGGGACTAACCTATTAACCGGAGGCCCAGCCCATATTGCTGTTTTATTGCCTGTTTTAGTATTTTGAAGAAAAGGAATATCAAACGGAGTCCAAACGGAATGAATCCTTCGGTAGCGTGATTTTTTGGAAGAATATGATCCGAGAGACTTGGAGTTCACGTCAGAAGATCCTCGAGGAGGCCACGAGGGTGGGCCCCCCCCCTACTGGGAGCGCCCCCTGTCTCGTGGGCCCCTCGAGAACCCCTCGTCCGACTTCTTTCGCCTATATAGTCCCACGTACCCTAAAAACATCCATGGAGAAGATAGATCGGGAGTTCCGCTGCCGCAAGCCTCTGTAGCCACCAAAAACCTCTCAGGAGCCCGTTTCGGCACCCTGCCGGAGGGGGGATCCCATCACCGGTGGCCATCTTCATCATCCCGGCGCTCTCCATGACGAGGAGGGAGTAGTTCACCCTCGGGGCTAAGGATATGTACCAGTAGCTATGTGTTTGATCTCTCTCTCTCTCTCTCTCTCATGTTCTCTCTCCTGTTCCCTCTAAGGCACGATCTTGATGTATCCCGAGCTTTGCTATTATAGTTGGATCTTATGATGTTTCTCCCCCTCTACTCTCTTGTAATGGATTGAGTTTTCCCCTTTGAAGTTATCTTATCGGATTGAGTCTTTTATGATTTGAGAACACTTGATGTATGTCCTGCCGTGCTTATCTATGGTGACAATGGGATATCATGTGCCACTTGATGTATATTTTGGTGACCAACTTGCGGGTTCCGCCCATGAACCTATGCATAGGGGTTGGCACATGTTTTCATCTTGACTCTCCGGTAGAAACTTTGGGGCACTCTTTGAAGTACTTTGTGTTGGTTGAATAGATGAATCTGAGATTGTGTGATGCATATCGTATAATCATGCCCACGGATACTTGAGGTGACAATGGAGTATCTAGGTGACATTAGGGTCTTGGTTGATTTGTGTCTTAAGGTGTTATTCTAGTATGAACTCTATGATGGATTGAGCGGAAAGAATAGCTTCATGTTATTTTACTACGAACTCTTGAATAGATAGGACAAAAAGGATAACTTTGAGGTGGTTTCGTACCCTACCATAATCTCTTCGTTTGTTCTCTGCTATTAGTGTCTTTGGAGTGACTCTTTGTTGCATGTTGAGGGATTGTTATATGATCTATCTATGTTATTATTGTTGAGAGAACTTGCACTAGTGAAAGTATATGAACCTTAGGCCTTGTTTCTTATCATTGCAATACCGTTTATGCTCACTTTATTCACTTGCTACCTTGCTATTTTTGTAATTTCAGATTACAAATACCTTTATCTACCATCCATATTGCACTTGTATCACCATTTCTTCGCCGAACTAGTGCACCTATACAATCTACCATTGTATTGGGTGTGTTGGGGACACAAGAGACTCTTTGTTATTTGGTTGCAGGGTTGCTTGAGAGAGACCATCTTCATCCTACGCCTCCCGCGGATTGATAAACCTTAGGTCATCCACTTGAGGGAAATTTGCTACTGTCCTACAAACCTGTGCACTTGTAGGCCCAATAACGTCTACAAGAAGAAGGTTGTGTAGTAGACATCAAGCTCTTTTCTGGCACCGTTGCCGGGGAGGCTAGGCAAACGACACTCACACCCCGTCAACTAAGCTCTTTTCTGGCGCCGTTGCCGGGGAGGTGAGTGCTTGAAGGTATATCTTTAGATCTTGCAATCGAATCTTTTTGTTTCTTGTTTTATCACTAGTTTAGTTTATAAAAGAAAACTACCAAAAAAATGGAATTGAGTTTGTCTCATACGCTTCATCTTTTTAATATCTTTTGTGAGTATGATGAAAAGGAAGATTCTGCTCAAGTGCTAGAAGAAGAATTACATAGAATGCTTGGCATGAAATATGTGAATGATGAGCATGATTGCAATGTTGTTAGTATGAATTCCTTGAATATCCATGATGCTAATGATATGCAAAGCCACAAGCTTGGCGAAGCTATGTTCGATGAATATGATATTTTTTGTCCCCCAAGTTTTGATGAGAATATTTATTTTGATGAAACCATGCCTCCTATTTATGATGATTATATTGATGAAACTGGGTTTGGAAGAGTGTCAACTTTAGGTAGTATTGATCCCACTATTTTGGAGGATATTGAATCTTATTGTGATAATTATGAAAGTGGATTTGGAAGAGTGTCAACTTTATTTAGTGATGATCCACTATTTCGGAAGAGGTTCCAATTGATTATGAGAACAAAGTTGGTATCTATGATGATTATTGTGATGACTTGTATGCTATTAAGAATAATGATAACCATGAAACTTGTCATCATGATTATAGTTTTCAATTGGATTATGCCTCACATGATAATTATTTTGTTGAGTTTGCTCCCACTACCATTCCGAATGAGAATAAATTTGCTTATGTGGAGAGTAGTAAAATTTCTATGCTTGTAGATCATGAAAATAATGCTTTAGGTTCTGGTTATATTGTTGAATTCATTCATGATGCTACTGAATATTATTATGAGGGAGGAATATATGCTTGTAGGAATTGCAATAATATCAAGTTTCCTCCCTATGTGCTTAAAATCTTGAAGTTATGCTTTTTTTGCCTTCCTATGCTAGTTGATTATTGTTCCCATAAGTTGTTTACTCACAAAATCCCTATACATATGAAGTGGTTTAGGCTTAAATGTGCTAGTCATATGCTTCATGATGCTCCCATTATGTTTCAATTCTTATCTTTTATGTGAGCATCATTGCCATCATCATGCCTAGCTAAAAAGGCATTAAAGAAAAGCGCTTGTTGGGAGACAACCCAATATTTATCCTTACTGTTTTTGTGTGTCCACATGATTATGCTACTGTAGTAATCATGTTTTATAGCTTTTGTTTTGATAAAGTGCCAAGTAGGACATTTGGGAAGACTTGGGTGAAGTTTATGTGATCTTGCTGTAAAAAAATAGAAACTTTAGCGCTCACGACATTAGCTGCCAGTTTTTACAGGAGAGCGATTTTAGGTTGATTCTTTTTGCACATGATTAATAGACAAATTCCTCATGTCCACCAATTTATTTCAGAATATTTTTGAGTTCCAGAAGGATACGTTTGATACAGATTACTACAGACTGTTCTGTTTTTGATAGATTCTGTTTTCATTGTGTTGTTTGCTTATTTTGATGAATCTATGGCTAGTATGTAAGGGTATGAACCATAGGTAAGTTGGAATACAGTAGGTTTAACAAAAATATAAATAAATAATGAGTTCATTACAGTACCTTAAAGTGGTGGTTTGTTTTCTTATACTAACGGAGCTTACGAGTTTTGTTTTGAGTTTTGTGTGGTTGCAGTTTTCAAGTTTTGGGTAAAGATTTGATGGACTACGGAATAAGGGGTGGAAAGAGCCTAAGATTGGGGATGCTCAAGGAACCCCAAGGTAATATTCAATACAACCAAGAGTCTAAGCTTGGGGATGCCCCGGATGGCATCCCCTCTTTCGTCTTCGTTCATCGGTAACTTTACTTGGAGCTATATTTTTATTCATCACATGATATGTGTTTTGCTTGGAGAGTCATTTGCTCTTGTTAAGTATTTGCTTTCTGTTATTTAGAATAATGTTTTGCATCTTTATTTTCAATAAAAATGTCAAGTATAGCCTTTACCATGCTTATTATGCTAGTATACATGTTGCTGTTTGAAAACAGAAAGTTTACCGCTGTTGCACAAATTACCTAGAAAAGTCAGAGAGTGATATAATGTTGAATATTTTTTCATAATGAGCTCTGATAAATCTTCTACAGCTTAGTATTTTTCTTATAATTTTTGGAGTTAGGGAAGTATGATGAATCTTGCATTCTTTACAGACTATACTGTTTTGAAAGATTGCTGTTATGTTTGCATTGTTTGCCTATGCTTGCTTGTTTAATGATTGTATTTGAGGATATGAGTACTAAATATGCAGAGACATTTAGTATGCAATGTTGAATAATAATGTTAGTAATATTTTACAGAAGAAAATGATAAGGTTTTGCATTGTTTTATACTAACTTATCTCACGAGTTCTTGTTGAGTTTGGTGTGGATGAAGTTTTCGAGATTTAGGAAACCGTGACATGAAAGGAATTAAGGAGACACAAAAGCTCAAGCTTGGGGATGCCCAAGGCACCCCAAGATAATATTTCAAGAAGTCTCAAGCGTCTAAGCTTGGGGATGCCCCGGTAGGCATCCCACCTTTCTTCTCCAACAACTATCGGTTAGTATCGGTTGAACCTAAGATTTTGCTTCTTCACATAAGTTTTGCTATCCTTGCAATGTCATTTTATTTTGTTTTGCTTGCTGTTTGAATACAATACCGAGATCTGAAATTCTTAAATGGGAGAGAATCTTCACAGAGTTACATAATTATTTAACGACTCATTGATCTTCACTTATATCTTTTTGGAGTAGTTTGTCATTTACTCTTGTGCTTCACTTATATCTTATGGGTAAATGGTTGAATGAGTTGAATGTCATAAAACTGAAATTATATATGTTTCATTTTCTTATCCCATGGGGAGTAATGACTTCACATCTAAGAAGTAGAGGTTGTAAATTTATTGAAGGTTAGCAAGCATTGTATTGGTCATTTGAACAATTCATGAAAGAATATTGAAGGAAGAGAGATTTCACATATAAATATATTATCATAGACATCTTTTATAATTGTGAGCACTCATTAAGTATGACATGCTAAAGAGTTGATGTTGGACAAGGAAGACAACGTAATGGGTTATGTTTTCTCACATCTCAGTTAAAGTATATTGTCATGGATCATTCAAACATGTTGATCTTGCCTTTCCCCCTCATGCTAGCCAAAATTCCTAGCACCAAGTAGAGATACTACTTGTGCTTCCAAATATCCTTAAACCCAGTTTTGCCATGAGAGTCCACCATATCTACCTATGGATTCAGTAAGATCCTTCAAGTAAGTTGTCATTGGTGCAAACAATAAAAATTGCTCTGTAAATATGCATGACTTATTAGTGCGGAGAAAATAAGCTTTGTACCATCTTGTTATGGAAGCAATAAAAGCGACGAACTACATAATAAAGGTCCATATACAAGGGGCAATATAAAGTGACGTTCTTTCGCATTAAGATTTTGTGTATCCAACCCTAAAGCGCATGGCAACCTCTGCTTCCCTGTGCAAAGGGCCTATCTTTTACTTTATGTCTTTTACTTTATGCAAGAGTCAAGGTGATCTTCACCTTTCCCTTTTTCATTTTATCCTTTGGCAAGCACTTTGTGTTGGGGTGATCCTGATATATATA
>NC_041393.1:541312516-541374871 GCF_002162155.2 Triticum dicoccoides | reverse complement strand
AATATGTTTGGAGGCAACACTATAAGCCCCTATCTTTCTCTATGTCTGATTAAAACTCCATAACCACAAGTATTGCGTGAGTGTTAGCAACTGTAGAAGACTATATGATAGTTGAGTATGCGAAGTTTGCTAATTCAAAGCTATGACATAGACCCTTCCCGAAAATAGGATGAATTGCAATTGTTTGATGACTAAGAATGAAGTTTGCTAGTTTTCAAGAAAGTTTATGGTCTATGCTTTAACATGTGAATAGCTTATTACTTGATCATGAAAAGTTTTATGAGATGAACTACTGTTATGACATATAGTGATTCTAGTAAAGGTGATTGAAATGATCATTGATCAAACTTGTGCACCTACTAGCATTCACATTTCATAAATTCTTTCTTTATCATTTACCTACTCGAGGATGAGTAGGAACTAAGCTTGGGGATGCTGATACGTCTCCAACATATCTATAATTTATGAAGCATTCATGCTATTTTATTATCTGTTTTGAATGATTATGGGCTTTATTATACACTTTTATATTACTTTTGGGACTAACCTACTAACCGGAGGCCCAGCCCATATTGCTGTTTTATTGCCTGTTTCAGTATTTCGAAGAAAAGGAATATCAAACGGAGTCCAAACGGAATGAAACATTTGGCAGCGTGATTTTTTGGAAGAATATGATCCGGGAGACTTGGAGTTCACGTCAGAAGATCCAAAGGAGGCCACGAGGGTGGGGGGCACGCCTCCTACTGGTCGCGCCCCCCTGTCTCGTGGGCCCCTCGAGCACCCCCCGACCAACTTCTTTCGCCTATATAGTCCCACGTACCCTAAAAACATCCACGGAGAAGATAGATCGGGAGTTCCGCCGCTGCAAGCCTTTGTAGCCACCAAAAACCTCTCGGGAGCCCGTTTCGGCACCCTGCCGGAGGGGGGATCCCATCACCGGTGGCCATCTTCATCATCCCGGCGCTCTCCATGACGAGGAGGGAGTAGTTCACTGTCGGTGTCAAAACCGGCGGATCTCGGGTAGGGGGTCCCGAACTATGCGTCTAGGCGGATGGTAACAGGAGACAAGGGACACGATGTTTTACCCAGGTTCGGGCCCTCTTAATGGAGGTAAAACCCTACGTCCTGCTTGATTAATATTGATGATGTGTGTTATAAGAGTGGATCTACCACGAGATCAAGGAGGCTAAACCCTAGAAGCTAGCCTATGGTATGATTGTTGTTCGTCCTATGGACTAAAGCCATCCGGTTTATATAGACACCGGAGAGGGCTAGGGTTACACAAAGTCGGTTACAAAGGTAGGAGATCTGCATATCCGTATCCCCAAGCTTGCCTTCCACGCCAAGGAATGTCCCATCCGGACACGGGACGAAGTCTTCAATCTTGTATCTTCATAGTCTTGGAGTCCGGCCGATGATGATAGTTCGGCTATCCGGACACCCCCTAGTCCGAGACTCCCTCAGTAGCCCCCGAACCGGGCTTCAACGATGACGAGTCCGGCGCGTATATTGTCTTCGGCGTTGTAAGGCGGGTTCTCCTTCAAACTTCATGTTCCTGTCGAATAGTGTCCGGCTTCCTTATAAATGTTGCGCTCCTTGGCTTCTACGCCCAATAATGGCCTTCTTCCACGTGTCGTACGAATGCGAAAGGCTGGGGTATTTTCACATTTTACCCCGTAGCCGCGCGAACGAGCCGCCTATAAGAGAGGCGAGGATCTAGATCCAGCTCACACCATCCTCCATCCGCAAGTTCTCATCGAAGCGCCTCTGACAAAAATCCATTCCGTCATGGATAGTCGACGCGGCTCCTCCTCTCGCGCTCCCAGCCCTAAGCCAGGAGATTGGGGGAGATGCTCAGTTCCACACAGCGAGCTAGTGGCGCTCCAAACCAAGGGATATCTTCCTCCAGCTTTCATGGTTCCGGTTCGAGCCGGACTGGCCACCTACAAGGGTGGAAAGCAGGCGGAGAGCGACCCCAACCCTTCCAAAGGAGAGCGGGTATGCTTTGTCCCTTATCTACTAAGGGGACTCGGATTTCCCATACATTCGTTTCTCTGGGGGCTTCTAGAGTTCTACGGACTCCAGCTTCACCACCTCATGCCCGCCTCCATTTTGCACATCGCGGGCTTCGTAGCTCTTTGCGAACTGTTCTCGGGCATCGAGCCCCATTTTGCGCTGTGGAAGGGATTGTTTTGCCTCGTACCCCATTCTCATGAGGGGTCGATATATCAAGTGGGCGGAGCCGAAATATGGCGCATCGCCGGGACCGAATATCTATCCGGCACCCCGAAGAAGGCGTCCGAAGACTGGCCTTTGGAATGGTTCTACATGGAGGACGCCCCTCTGCCGGATCCAGTTCGGATCGGCCTCCCGGAGTTCAGCAATGCTCCCTTGAAGAAACGCCTGAGTTGGCGCCCGCGGAGCCCTCAACGGGAAGATGATAGGAGCGTCCATTATCTGATGGGCCGGATTAGGTTACTAGCCCACTTCGGATTGACCATGATTGGAGTCATGGCCACGTGCATTATGCGAGGGGTGCAGCCACTCCAATATAGGGGCCACCCTATGTGGGATTTCAACGGGGAAGACGACGCCACCCGTCATGGCCGCAGAGGGCCGAGCTCGGCAGCCGATCTGGCAAAGATCCTGTCCGACTTGTACAAGGGGGAGGAGGACTTTCTCCGCACAAATCCATTAAATGGATTCTCCATGAATAACCCTCGGAGATGGGTAAGCGGACGTTTATCTACCCGATCTATACTTCCAAAGTCAAGTATTTTACTTTGTGATTTCAACGGAGGAGCTGCGCCGGGACGTGGAGGGCATACGAAGCCTAACTCCACAGCCCGAGGATCCGCAACGATCCCTTGATCCGACCTCCGAAGAGGATCCGGACATAAAGGTGGAGCTGATTGATGGGGTGTTCCACAAACTTAGCATGGACAATGCTCTAGTCGCCATTATGGCTGACTACCCCGGTTTGTTTCCGGCCTCCCAGGTGATTATGACCAAGGTCTTGATATCATCATTTGATCCATGCTCAATTCCGGCAATCTTATACTGATGGTGCATCGCAGGAGGCGCCTTTAAGGTGGGAAGCCGAACCCGCGGCGGCTGACCAACAAGGGTCAGTTCGGCCCAGCAGGCGGAAGAGGAGCGCGACGCGAACCGAAACGTTGCCGCAACGGTATGGAGCACCGCTGTTTTTAAGGGAAGGATCCCTAGGAGGTATATTAATGCTCATATCCTTTCCAGAAAGAGCGCTCGCCGGACAGTGTCCGGAGAGGTTGCCAATCAAGCCTCTGCCAGCCATGCTCCAACGCATGGTACGGAAGGAGAGGCGAGCACAAGGCATGAGCCGGACGCTCGTCCAACGGAGAATGCCGACAGGTTGTCCGCCACCCGATCTGAGGTGGAGAGTGCCATGAATCACAGGCGTCGCCTGACAGTTCTTCGTGACGCGTGTTTCTCCCCGGAGGCGTTAAATGCCTTTGATGCGGGAAACGCGCACCTCCGTGCCGCTCAAGATGGTTTAACCAGAGCCACGGAGCAGTATGTGAAAGACATACGGGTAAGTAATTTTAATAGTTATATATGCCAATATCCCCCGAGACTTAAAATAGTTAAAATAACTGATTTAAGGATCAATTATTATGCAGGATCTTACGGAGAAGAATACCCATCTGTCCCAGGAGCTCCAAGAGTGCAAGGCCCAACTTGAGGCCGCACTGGCCGCCACAGGGGGAGCCACAGAGACCCCCGCTGGTAAGACGTACTTCGAAGAGATAAGTAATTAACAAAGTGTGGCGTGTGTGTGAATCTGACAATAATATTGCAGAGGGCGCCGGACTAGATCCGGACAAGCAAGAGCTACTGCGTCAGCTAAAGGCTGGCAAGAGGGTGCTCATGAAGGTGCAGCAGGAGAGAAACAAGCTCCAAGATGCCCACACCCAGCTAGGAGAAGAGCTGAAAGGTGTTTGGGCCCAGCTGTCTGGCTCCGTGAAGGAGAATCAGCGGCTTCGTCGCGGCATTTATAGTAAGTGCTTGAGCAAATTCCTTTGAAAATAAGAATTCGGCGAGGAAGTCGATTGACAGAAATGTGTCTTTAGGTGTGCTCATAGGTCGCCCTGCGGAGGAAATGCCTGGTTCAACGGGTGACCAACTTCCCGAGCTGGTGCAACTGCTCGAACGTGTTCGGTAGGCGATGAGTAGCGTCGTTCAGGCCTTTTGGCCTTCCGTCTCCCTACCCGAGGGCCTTGGAGGGCTTCCTGAGAAGCTTCAGGGAGCACGGCGACGCCTCCATTTGTGGAAGATATCGGCCTGCCGTCAAGGCACCAGGCAGGCCTGGGCCATGGTGAAGACGCGGTACCCGAAGGCTGACCCAAACCACATGGCCGAGGTCGGACCTGCGGGGCCTGATGGGAAGGAGATCCCTGTGAGCTTGATGTACGGCCAAGTAGAGCTAGCCGCGAAATATTCCCAACAGGACTGTAAATTAGACAGCCTGTTAGATGGGATTGAAGAGGAGTACAATCAGTCAGTTTGACGATGTAATTTTGTTTAAATGACATGTAGAATGCCTTCTAGCTGGATTGTAGATCGTTTGTCTTTGCGGACCGTTTCGCTTCGACCTCGAGACCCAACAGTCCGGAGTGTGTCCGAATACCCTTACGGTTATAAAAGAACCGGGGCATGCATGGAGACAAGGAGTCGGGGTCATAATTGCTTTATCAGACAAGTGCCCAACTAGTTATATTATATTACATGGTTAGTAAGAAACATCTTCCAGGGAGAATTGTTCCGTTAAGGGTTCCTTTCCCTGGGAGGCATGCCCTAAATTGCAATGTCGGACTGCGAAAATAGCAGAAAAAGCATCTGGGGGCAGATAAATAAGTAATTAATAAATCATCTTTCAAGTCACCGACCGAATATTCTCTTAAGAAGGCTAGCTTTCGGCTTCACCCAGTCTGAGGTACACATCTGGCTGACCCGGTAGTAACAATCGCAGAGGTGCTCCCTTTACCTCCTAGCCGAACAATCGGGAACATAGGGGTAAGCACAGGAGCCAGGCAACCTAGCTTGCCCAAAACTTAAGTCATATCGATGCATATAATGGTGAATAAAAGGTACATGCGGAAGTATGACACATGTATTGGGCATGAAGCCCGTATGAATAAGCTTCTGTTAAAGAAGCCCCCAGGTATAATGAGTGCTAGGAGCACATCAAGTGTGTGCGAACAAAGCGCAAATCATCCTATAAAAGGTATTAAAAAAAGTGGGAAGAAGGAGGGGGACAAGAGACAGTAAAAAATATAAAAAGGTGGACGGGGGAGTGAGACAAACTCTGAGTCCGGCATTAGGCGTAGAATCTTGGGAGACGGGCTACGTTCCATGGGTTCGGCTCGAGTCGGTTGTCAGATGCGTTAGGTAGACGGTATGCTCCGCCGGTCAGGACTTGGTCGATGATGAAAGGACCTTCCCACTTGGGCTTAAGTTTGTCCTTTTTCTTGTCCGGCAGGTGTAGAACAAGTTCGCCAACATTGTAAGTTTTGGCCCGTACTTCTCTGCTTTGATATCTTCGAGCCTGCTGCTGATAAAATGCGGAACGAGCCTTTGCCACGTCCCGCTCCTCCTCTAAGGCGTCCAAACTGTCCTGCCGATCCAACTCGGCTTCTCTTTCTTCGTACATGCGCACACGAGGTGAGTCATGAATTATATCGCAGGGCAAAACTGCCTCTGCGCCGTATACCATAAAAAATGGTGTGAATCTAGTAGTTCGGTTTGGCGTGGTCCACAGCCCCCAGAGTACGGAGTCAAGCTCCTCTACCCAGTGCGTGTTATATTCCTTGAGGGACCGCACTAGTCTGGGTTTGATGCCGCTCATGATTAGACCATTTGCTCATTCGACTTGACCGTTAGTTTGGGGGTGATAGACTGAGGCTTAATCGAGCTTGATGCCCATGTTTTTGCACCAGAGTTTAACCACGTCGGCCGTGAAATTCGTGCCGTTGTCAGTGATGATGCTGTGGGGGACACCAAAACGGTGTACTACCCCGGATATGAAGTCCATCACAGGTCCGGATTCTGCCGTTTTAACCGGCTTGGCCTCAATCCATTTGGTGAATTTGTCCACCATGACCAATAAGTATTTGTGCTTGTGGGTTCCCCCTTTAAGGGGTCCAACCATGTCAAGCCCCCAGACCGCGAACGGCCAGGTGATGGGTATAGTTTTGAGGGCGGTGGGTGGCATGTGGCTCTGATTAGCAAAGAGCTGGCAACCGACGCATCGTTGGACTAAGTCCTGAGCATCTGCCCGAGCTGTCGGCCAATAAAATCCTATACGGGAGGCCTTGCCTACAAGGGCCCGGGCTGCAGCGTGGTGCCCGCCGAGTCCGGCGTGAATTTCAGCCAGGAGATTTTGCCCTTCCTATTCGGAGATACACCTTTGAAGGACTCCAGTTGTGCTTTTCTCATAAAGTTCTCCCTCATGGACCTTGTGGGCTTTAGATCGCCGAACTATGCAGCGGGCCTCATTTTGGTCTTCGGGAAGTTCCTGCCGGATTAAGTAGGCTAGGAATGGTTCTGTCCACGGGGCAATTACTGCCATTATTTCGTGGGCTGAAGGTGTTACTTCATTGGCTGAGCCGCCGATTGTGTCAGAATGGTCTGAGTTAGGTGATGCAGCTGGCTCCGGATTGTTATTTCCGGACTCCTCTTCCCATAATACGGATGGCTTAAAGAGCTGTTCCAGGAAGATGTTCGGAGGGACGGCGTCTCGTTTCGCGCCGATGCGTGCTAACACATCTGCTGCCTGGTTATTATCCCGGGCTACATGGTGGAATTCGAGTCCTTTGAACCGAGATGACATTTTTAGGACGGCGTTGCTGTAAGCTGCCATTTTTGGATCTTTGGCGTCAAAGTCTCCATTTACTTGGGATATTGAGAGGTTTGAATCCCCGCGCACCTCTAGGCGTTGAATGCCCATGGAGATTGCCATCCGGAGGCCATGTAGAAGGGCCTCGTATTCGTCTGCGTTGTTGGAGTCCATGTACATTATTTGAAGTATGTATTGGATTGTGTCTCCAGTTGGGGACGTCAAGACGACGCCAGCCCCCAGGCCAGCCAACATTTTGGATCCGTCAAAATGCATGATCGAGTTGGAGTATGCGCCGTACTCTTTAGGGAGTTCGGCTTCGGTCCATTCGGCGATGAAGTCAGCTAGAACCTGCGACTTTATAGCTCGCCGTGGTTTGTAGGTTATGTCAAATGGTAAGAGCTCAATAGCCCATTTTGCAATCCCGCCCATTGCGTCGCGATTGTTTATAATATCGTTGAGAGGTACTTCGGAGGCCACCATTATGGAACACTCTTGAAAGTAGTGTCGCAGCTTCCAGAATGCCATGAACACCGCATACGCTATCTTTTGATAATGTGGGTACCGGGACTTGCGTGGAGTTAGAACAGTGGATACGTAGTACACTTGTTTTTGAAGAGGGAATCTGTGCCCTTCTGTCTCTCACTCGATGACGAGTACCACGCTGACAACTTGATGTGTTACTGCGATATATAATAACATAGGTTCGCCCAGGTTGGGCGCGGCCAGGACCGGATTTGTTGCCAGTATGGCCTTTATTTCTTCGAGTCCGGCTGTGGCAGCATCCGTCCATTCGAAATGTTCGGTGCGCCGGAGGAGGCGGTAGAGGGGCAGAGCCTTTTCTCCCAAACGGGAGATGAAGCGACTTAAGGCCGCTACGCATCTGGTTAGTTTTTGTATTTGCTTGAGGTGTTTTGGGAATATCCAATTGTGACAGAGCTCGGATCTTGGCCGGGTTTGCTTCAGTTCCTCTACCGGATACAATGAAGCCCAAGAGCTTTCCGGCTGGTACTCCAAAGACGCATTTTTCCGGATTGAGCTTAATGTCATATGCTCGGAGGTTGTCGAATGTCACCCTCAAGTCTTCTACTAGAGTTTCGACGTGTTTGGTCTTGACGACCACATCCTCTACGTATGCCTCTACTGTTTTGCCTATCTGGGTAGCCAGACATGTTTGAATCATGTGCTGATATGTTGCGCCGGTGTTTTTGAGTCCGAAGGGCATTGTGTTGAAGTAGAATGGCCCATATGGAGTGATGAATGCCGTTGCGGCCTGGTCTTTCTCCGCCATCTTGATTTGATGGTATCCGGAGTATGCATCGAGGAAGCACAATGAATCGTGCCCTGCGGTAGCATCGATGATTTGGTCGATGCGAGGGAGAGGGAAAGGGTCCTTTGGACAGGCCTTGTTAAGGTCTTTAAAATCGACGTAGAGGCGCCATGATTTGTCCTTTTTTGGTACCATTACTAGATTGGCTAGCCAGTCCGGATGTTTTATATCTCTGATGAATCCGGCTTCTAAGAGTTTGGCTAGCTCCTCTCCCATTGCCTGTCTTTTGGGTTCGGAAAATCGCTGAAAAGCTTGTTTGACTGGCTTGAATGCTTTTAGGATATTTAGGCTGTGCTCCGCCAGCCTGCGTGGGATTCCTGGCATGTCTGAAGGGTGCCAGGCAAAAATGTCCCAATTTTCCTGAAGGAATTCTCGTAGTGCGGCTTCGACATCAGGGCTTAATTGTGCCCCAATGGAGGCCGTCTTTGTGGGGTCCGTTGGATGGACCTGAAATTTGACTATTTCGTCTGCTGGTTTAAAAGAGGTGGACTTGGACCTCTTATCGAGTATCACATTGTCCCTATCCACGGTGGAGCGCAGCGCAGTTAGTTCCTCTGCTGCTAGGGCTTCGGACAATGCCTCTAGGGCTAGTGCGGCTGTCTTATTTTCAGCACGGAGTGCTGTATCTGGATCACTGGCCAGAGTGATTATTCCATTGGGTCCGGGCATTTTGAGCTTCATGTACCCGTAATGGGGTATAGCTTGGAAGATTGTGAATGCCTCTCGCCCTAACAAAACGTGATATCCGCTGCCGAATGGGGCCACTTGGAACGTGACCTCTTCAGACCTGTAATTGTCCGATGAGCCGAACACTACATCTAGTGTGATTTTTCCTGTGCAGTGTACTTCTCGACTAGGGATTATTCCTCTGAAGGTTGTGCTGCTTCGCTCAATGCGGCTCCAGTCAATTTCCATTTTTGAAGGGTTTCCTCATAGATGAGGTTTAATCCGCTGCCTCCATCCATGAGTACCTTAGTAAGACGGAAACCATCCACTATCGGACTGAGGACCAATGCGGCTGGTGCTCTAGCTGTTTGGAATTTAGGTTCATCGCTGGCATTGAAGGTGATACCCGTGTCGCTCCATGGATTTGTTGTTGCTACTTGGTAGACTTCGGCGAGGCTGCAGATTGTTCGTTTCCGCATGTTATTTGATGCGAAAGTCTCGAAGACTGTTAATACCGTACTGGTACTGTTGGGTTGGTTGCACGGGGCTAAAAAGCCCACGCCACTTTTGGCCACCTGCCGTAGTACCCAACATGCTCGAAGGCTATGTGTTGGAGTGGCGCCCTCCGTACTGTGGATTTTGCAGGGTCCGTTGAGCCATCCCTCTAGTATGGTTCCGTACCCTTTAGGGGTTTTTTGCTTTTTGGTTTTTAACCCAGGTGCTTGAGTATGACGCACCCTTTTATTTCGGACTGGGGTTGTATTCAGGGCCAGATTGTCCCAAAATATAGTTTCGTTTTTCCAGGCACTCTCCATCGCGCATTATTTTTGTACAATGGTTGCTAGGTCGGTGAAGCATGTAACTTCACGACGAGTGATGGCGTTTATGATTCCCTTGTCCGTGCAATTGTTGTAGAAGATTGAAATCGCGCTTTCTTCATGGCAGTCCTTTATCCCGTTCATAACCAGGAGGAATCTGGCCCAGTAATGATGTACTGTTTCATCGGGCTCTTGCCGTATTTGAGATAGATCGCGTATGTTTGGGTGGGCGGGTGGAATTAAGTTCGGAACCCCGCCCGATCCGAGGCTCAAAGGCCAAGAAGCTTCTGGATTCGGAAGCTTGGTTTGCTGAGCGCTTTCCAACAAATCTGGTCCAATGCCTGACTTTAGGTTCAGTATTTGATCAGAGTCCGTCCCTCCACTGGAATACGGCATGGAGGGATCCGGAATCCGGACATAGTTGGTTTTTAACATAGAAGGAGAGTTGCCGCATTATTCCTCTACCACGACAACGTGGTGGGTAACCTGGGGAGAGTTAATTTCTCTCAGATCGGTTTTAAGCCCAATCTGATCGTAGTCGGTAGCGACTCCCAGGGCGGCGATGCGATCCAAGAGCTCGTTTATGGAGGAGAGCTCAATCGGATCTAGCTGCTCGGCGAACTCCGAGCTGACGTGAAGATCGCTTTTAATGACTTGAGAGGTCATTGTCGGGGCGGCGGCCGAACAGGCGGTCATGAGAAAACCGCCTAGCCGGATAGTCTGGCCGGCGGCCAAAGCTCCCTTGACGACGGTAACGTCTTTAAAGACGGGAAAAGGCATCCTTCCTAATGGTGACGTCACAGAGGAACTCTCAATGAAAGCACCAATGTCGGTGTCAAAACCGGCGGATCTCGGGTAGGGGGTCCCGAACTGTGCGTCTAGGCGGATGGTAACTGGAGACAAGGGACACGATGTTTTACCCAGGTTCGGGCCCTCCTAATGGAGGTAAAACCCTACGTCCTGCTTGATTAATATTGATGATGTGTGTTACAAGAGTGGATCTACCACGAGATCAAGGAGGCTAAACCCTAGAAGCTAGCCTATGGTATGATTGTTGTTCGTCCTATGGACTAAAGCCATCCGGTTTATATAGACACCGGAGAGGGCTAGGGTTACACAAAGTCGGTTACAAAGGTAGGAGATCTGCATATTCGTATCTCCAAGCTTGCCTTCCACACCAAGGAAAGTCCCATCCGGACACGGGACGAAGTCTTCAATCTTGTATCTTCATAGTCTTGGAGTCCGGCCGATGATGATAGTTCGGCTATCCGGACACCCCCTAGTCCGGGACTCCCTCATTCACCCTCGGGGCTGAGGGTATGTACCAGTAGCTATGTGTTTGATCTCTCTCTCTCTCTCTCTCTCTCTCTCTCTCTCTCTCGTGTTCTCTCTCCTGTTCCCTGTAAGGCACGATCTTGATGTATCCCGAGCTTTTCTATTATAGTTGGATCTTATGATGTTTCTCCCCCTCTACTCTCTTGTAATGGATTGAGTTTTCCCCTTTGAAGCTATCTTATCGGATTGAGTCTTTTATGATTTGAGAACACTTGATGTATGTCTTGTCGTGCTTATCTATGGTGACAATGGGATATCATGTGCCACTTGATGTATGTTTTGGTGACCAACTTGCGGGTTCCGCCCATGAACCTATGCATAGGGGTTGGCACACGTTTTCGTCTTGACTCTCCGGTAGAAACTTTGGGGCACTCTTTGAAGTACTTTGTGTTGGTTGAATAGATGAATCTGAGATTGTGTGATGCATATCGTATAATCATGCCCACGGATACTTGAGGTGACAATGGAGTATCTAGGTGACATTAGTGTTTTGGTTGATTTGTATCTTAAGGTGTTATTATAGTATGAACTCTATGATGGATTGAGCGGAAATAATAGCTTCATGTTATTTTACTACGAACTCTTGAATAGATAGAACAGAAAGGATAACTTTGAGGTGGTTTCGTATCCTATAATCTCTTCGTTTGTTCTCTGCTATTAGTGTCTTTGGAGTGACTCTTTGTTGCATGTTGAGGGATTGTTATATGATCTATCTATGTTATTATTGTTGAGAGAACTTGCACTAGTGAAAGTATATGAACCTTAGGCCTTGTTTCTTATCATTGCAATACTGTTTACGCTAACTTTATTCACTTGATAACTTGCTGTTTTTATAATTTAAGATTAAAAGTACCTTTATCTACCATCCATATTGCACTTGTATCACCATCTCTTCGCCGAACTAGTGCACCTATAGAATCTACCATTGTATTGGGTGTGTTGGGGACACAAGAGACTCTTTGTTATTTGGTTGCAGGGTTGCTTGAGAGAGACCATCTTCATCCTACGCCTCCCATGGATTGATAAACCTTAGGTCATCCACTTGAGGGAAATTTGCTACTGTCCTACAAACCTGTGCACTTGCAGGCCCAGCAACGTCTACAAGAAGAAGGTTGTGTAGTAGACATCAAGCTATTTTCTGGCGCTGTTGACGGGGAGGCTAGGTAAACGACACTCACACCCCGTCAACTAAGCTCTTTTCGGGCGCCGTTGCCGGGGAGGTGAGTGCTTGAAGGTATATCTTTAGATCTTGCAATCGAATCTTTTTGTTTCTTGTTTTATCACTAGTTTAGTTTATAAAAGAAAACTACAAAAAAAATGGAATTTAGTTTGTCTCATACGCTTGATCTTTTTAATATCTTTCATGAGTATGATGAAAAGGAAGATTGTGCTCAAGTGCTAGAAGAAGAATTACATAGAATGCTTGGCATGAAATATGTGAATGATGAGCATGATTGCAATGTTATTAGTATGAATTCCTTGAATATCCATGATCCTAATGATATGCAAAGCCACAAGCTTGGGGAAGCTATGTTTGATGAATATGATATTTTTTGTCCCCCAAGTTTTGATGAGAATATTTATTATGATGAAACCATGCCTCCTATTTATGATGATTATATTGATGAAAGTGGGTTTGGAAGAGTGCAGATTTAGGTAGTATTGATCCCACTATTTTGGAGGATATTGAATCTTATTGTGATAATTATCAAAGTGGATTTGGAAGAGTGTCAACTTTATTTAGTGATGATTCCACTATTTTGGAAGAGGTTCCAATTAATTATGAGAACAAAGTTGCTATCTATGATGATTATTGTGATGACTTGTATGCTATTAAGAATAATGATAACCAAGAAACTTGTCATCATGATTATAGTTTTCAATTGGATTATGCCTCACATGATAATTATTTTGTTGAGTTTGCTCCCACTACCATTCCGAATGAGAATAAATTTGCTTATGTGGAGAGTAGTAAAATTTCTATGCTTGTAGATCATGAAAAGAATGCTTTAGGTGCTGGTTATATTGTTGAATTCATTCATGATGCTACTGAAAATTATTATGAGGGAGGAATATATGCTTGTAGGAATTGCAATAATATCAAGTTTCCTCCCTATGTGCTTAAAATCTTGAAGTTATGCTTTTTTTGCCTTCCTATGCTAGTTGATTATTGTTCCCATAAGTTGTTTGCTCACAAAATCCCTATGCATAGGAAGTGGTTTAGGCTTAAATGTGCTAGTAATTTGCTTCATGATGCTACCGTTATGTTTCAATTCTTATCTTTTATGTGAGCATCATTGCCATCATCATGCCTAGCTAAAAAGGCATTAAAGAAAAGCGCTTGTTGGGATACAACCCAATATTTATCCTTACTGTTTTTGTGTGTCCACATGATTATGCTACTGTATTAATCATGTTTTATAGCTTTTGTTTCAATAAAGTGCCAAGTAGGACCTTTGGGAAGACTTGGGTGAAGTTTATGTGATCTTGCTGTAAAAAACAGAAACTTTAGGGCTCACGAGATTAGATGCCATTTTTTACTGGAGAGTGATTTTAGGTTGATTCTTTTTGCACATGATTAATAGACAAATTCCACATGTCCACCAATTTATTTCAGAATTTTTTTGAGTTACATAAGTATACGTTTGATACAGATTACTACAGACTGTTCTGATTTTGACAGATTCTGTTTTCATTGTGTTGTTTGCTTGTTTTGATGAATCTATGGCTAGTATGTAAGGGTATGAACCATAGAGAAGTTGGAATACAGTAGGTTTAATACAAATATAAATAAAGAATGAGTTCATTACATTACCTTAAAGTGGTGGTTTGTTTTCTTATACTAACGGAGCTTACGAGTTTTGTTTTGAGTTTTGTGTGGTTGAAGTTTTCAAGTTTTGGGTAAAGATTCGATGGACTACGGAATAAGGAGTGGAAATAGCCTAAGCTTGGGGATGCCCAAGGCACCCCAAGGTAATATTCAAGGACAACCAAGAGCCTAAGCTTGGGGATGCCCCGGATGGCATCCCCTCTTTCGTCTTCGTTCATCGGTAACTTTACTTGGAGCTATATTTTTATTCATCACATGATATGTGTTTTTGCTTGGAGCGTCATTTGCTTTTGGTAAGTATTTGCTTGCTGTTATTTATAATAATGTTTTGCATCTTTATTTTCAATAAAAATGTCAAGTATGGCCTTTACCATGCTTATTTTGCTAGTATACATGTTGCTGTTTGAAAACAGAAAGTTTACCGCTGTTGCAAAAATTCGCTAGAAAAGTCAGAGAGTGATATAATGTTGAATATTTTTGCATAATGAGCTCTGTTAAATATTCTACAGCTTAGTTGTTTTCTTATAATTTTTGGAGTTAGGAAAGTATGATGAATCTTGCATTCTTTACAAACTATACTGTTTTGGCAGATTGCTGTTACGTTTGCATTGTTTGCCTATGCTTGCTTGTTTAATGATTCTATTTGAGGATAGGAGTATTAAATATGCAGAGACATTTAGTATGAAATGTTGAATAATAATGTTAGTAATTTTTTATTGTAGAAAATGATAAGGTTTTGCATTGTTTTATACTAACTTATCTCACACAGACGTTGTTGGGCCTCCACGTGCAACCTTCTCCTTGTAGACGTTGTTGGGCCTCCACGTGCAGAGGTTTGTAGGACAGCAGCAAATTTCCCTCAAGTGGATTACCTAAGGTTTATCAATCCATGTGAGGCGTAGTATAAAGATGATCTCTCTCAAACAACCCTGCAACCAAATAACAAAGAGTCTCTTGTGTCCCCAACACACCCAATACAATGGTAAATTGTATAGGTGCACTAGTTCGGCGAAGAGATGGTGATACAAGTGCAATATGGATGGTAGATATAGGTTTTTGTAATCTGAAAATATAAAAACAGCAAGGTAAATAATGATAAAAGTGAGCACAAACGGTATTGCAATGCTAGGAAACTAGGGCTAGGGTTCATACTTTCACTAGTGCAAGTTCTCTCAACAATAATAACATAACTGGATCATATAACTATCCCTCAACATGCAACAAAGAGTCACTCCAAAGTCACTAATAGCGGAGAACAAACGAAGAGATTATTGTAGGGTACGAAACCACCTCAAAGTTATCCTTTCTGATCGATCTATTCAGGAGTCCGTAGTAAACTAACACGAAGCTATTCTTTCCGTTCGACCTATCACAGAGTTCGTACTAGAATATCACCTTAAGAGAAAAATCAACCAAAACCCTAATGTCACCTAGATACTCCAATGTCACCTCAAGTATCCGTGGGTATGATTTTACAATATGCATCACATAATCTCAGATTCATCTATTCAACCAACACAAAGTACTTCAAAGAGTGCCCCAAAGTTTCTACCGAAGAGTCAAGATGAAAACATGTGCTAACCCCTATGCATAAGTTCACAAGGTCACTGAACCCGCAAGTTAATCATCAAAACGTACATCAAGTAGATCACGTGAATATCCCATTGTCACCACAGATAAGCACATGCACGACATACATCAAGTGTTCTCAAATCCTTAAAGACTCAATCCGACAAGACAACTTCAAGGGGAAAACTCAATCCATTACAAGAGAGTAGAGGGGGAGAAATATCATAAGATCCAACTATAATAGAAAAGCTCACGGTACATCAAGATCATGCCAAATCAAGAACACGAGAGAGAGAGAGAGAGAGAGAGAGAGAGATCAAACACATTGCTACTGGTACATACCCTCAGCCCAGAGGGTGAACTACTCCCTCCTCGTCATGGAGAGCGCCGAGATGATGAAGATGGCCACCGGTGAGGGATCCCCCCTCCGGCAGGGTGCCGGAACAGGGCCCCGATTGGTTTTTGGTGGCTACAGAGGCTTGCGGCGGCGAAACTCCCGATCTATTATGCTCCTCAATGTTTTTAGGGTATATGGACATATATAGGCGAAATAAGTCGGTTAGGGGAGCCTCGAGGGGCCTAAGAGGGTGGGGGCGCCCAAGGGGTAGGGCGCGCCTCCCTGCCTCGTGGCTTCCTCGTTGCCTCCCTTACGTGCACTCCAAGTCCCCTGGATTTCTTCCGTTCCAAAAATAACTCTCCTGAAGGTTTCATTCCGTTTGGACTCCGTTTGATATTCCTTTTCTTCGAAACACAGAAAGAGGCAAGAAAACAATAATTTGGGCTGGGCCTCCGGTTAATAGGTTAGTCCCAAAAATGAAATAAAAATGTAAAGTAAAGCCCATAAACATCCAAAACAGGTAATATAATAGCATGGAACAATGAAAAATTATAGATACATTGGAGACATATCAAGCATCCCCAAGCTTAATTCCTACTTGTCCTCGAGTAGGTAAATGATAAAAACGGAATTTTTGATGTGGAATGCTACATAGCATAATCCTTAATTTAATTTTCTTTGTTGTGGCATGAATGTTCAGATCCAAATGATTCAAAATAAAAGTTCATATTGACATAAGAACTAGTAATACTTCAAGCATACTAACAAATCAATCATGTCTTCTCAAAATAGCATGGCTAAAGAAAGTTCATCCCTACAAAATCATATAGTTTGGTCATGCTCCATTTTCGTCACACAAGAATGCTCTCATCTTGCACACCCCCAATGACAAGCCAAGCAATTGTTTCATACTTAAGTAATCTAAAAAAAATTCAACTTTCACGCAATACATGAGCGTGAGCCATGGATATAGCACTATGGGTGGAATAGAATATGATGATGGAGGTTGTGTGGAGAAGACAAAAAGGAGAAAGTCTCACATTGACGAGGATAATCAACAGGCTATGAAGATGGCCATCAATTGATGTCAACATGAGGAGTAGGGATTGCCATGCAACGGATGCACTAGAGCTATAAATGTATGAAAGCTCAACAAAAGAAACTAAGTGGGTGTGCATCCAACTTGCTTGCTCACGAAGACCTAGGGCATTTTGAGGAAGCCCATCGTTGGAATATACAAGCCAAGTTCTATAACGAAAAATTCCCACTAGTATATGAAAGTGACAACAAATGAGACTCTCTATATGAAGAACACGGTGCTACTTTGAAGCACAAGTGTGGAAAAAGATAGTAGCATTGTCCCCCCCTTTTTTGGGCCTTTTTTTATTTGGCCTTTCTCTTTTTTTAAGGGACAATGCTCTAATAGTTATGATCATCACACTTCTATTTATTTACAACTCATGAGTTACAACTCAAAACTATAACAAGATATGACTCTATATGAATGCCTCCGGTGGTGTACCGGGATGGGCAATGAATCAAGAGTGACATGTATGAAAAATTATGAAGGTGGCTTTGCCACAAATATGATGTTAACTACATGATCATGCAAGGCAATATGACAATGATGATGCGTGTCATGATGAACGGAACAGTGGAAAGTTGCATGGCAATATATATCTCGGATTGGCTATGGAAATGCCATAATAGGTAGGTATGGTGGCTATTTTGAGGAAGATATAAGGAGGTTTATGTGTGAGAGAGCGTATCATATCACGGGGTTTGGATGCACCGGTGAAGTTTGCACCAACTCTCAAGGTGAGAAAGGGCAATGCACGATACCGAAGAGGCTAGCAATGATGGAAGGGTAAGAGCATATATAATCCATGGACTCACATTAGTCATAAAGAACTCATATACTTATTGCAAAAATCTACAAGTCATCAAAAACCAAGCACTACATGCATGCTCCTAGGGGGATAGATTGGTAGGAAAAGACCATCGCTCGTCCCCGACCGCCACTCATAAGGATGATAATCTAAGAACACCTCATGTTTTAAATTTGTTACACAATGGTTACCATACGTGCATGCTACGGGACTTGCCAACTTCAACACAAGTATTCTTTAAATTCATAATTACCCAACTAGCATGACTCTAATATCACCACCTCTATATCTCAAAACAATTATAAAGCATCAAATTGATCATAGCATCCAATTCACTTTCTATGATAGTTTTTATTATACCCAACTTGGATGCCCATCATTGTAGGACAAAGTTTATAACCATAGCAAATACCATGCTGTTCTAAAAGACTCTCAAAATAATATACGTGAAGCATGAGAGATCAACAATTTCTACAAAATAAAGCCACCATCGTGCTCTAAAAGTTACAAGTGAAGCACTAGAGAAAAACTATGTAGCTCAAAAGATATAAGTGAAGCTCAAAAATCAAGTGCGTATCCCCCAAAAGGTGTGTACAGAAAGGATGATTGTGGTAAACTAAAAAGCAAAGACTAATATCATACAAGATGCTCCAAGTAAAACACATATCATGTGGTGAATAAAAATATAGCTCCAAGTAAAGTTACCGATGAACGAAGACGAAAGAGGGGATGCCATCCGGGGCATCCCAAAGCTTAGGCTCTTGGTTGTCCTTGAATACCTTGGGGTGCCTTGGGCATCCCCAAGCTTCGGCTCTTTCCACTCCTTATTCCATAGTCCATCGAATCTTTACCCAAAACTTGAGAACTTCACAACACAAAACTCAACAGAAAACTCGTAAGCTCCGTTAGTATAAGAAAATAAATCACCACTTTAAGGTACTGTAATGAACTCATTCTAAATATATATTGGTGTAATATCTACTGTATTCCAACTTCTCTATGGTTCATACCCTCCGATACTACTCATAGATTCATCAAAATAAGCAAACAACACATAGAAAACAGAATCTGTCGAAAAACAGAACAGTCTGTAGTAATTTGTATCATTCGAATACTTATGTAACTCAAAACATTCTACCAAATTAGGAAAACCTGAGCAATTTGTGTACCAATCCAGAGAAAAAAGAATCATATCAGAAACTCGTTTCTGTGAATTATCAAAACTAATTTACTGTGTGCAAAAGTTTCTGATTTTTAGCAGGATCAACACAACTATCACCGTAAGCTATCCTAAAGGTCTTACTTGGCACTTTATTGATGCAAAAGATATAAAACATGATTACCACAGTAGCATAATCATGTGGAAACACAAAAACAGTAAGGGTAAATATTGGGTTGTCTCCCAACAAGCGCTTTTCTTTAATGCCTTTTAGCTAGGCATGATGATTTCAATGATGCTCGTATAAAAGATAAGAATTGAAACATAGTGGGAGCATCATGAAGAATATGACTAGCACATTTAAGTCTAACCCACTTCCTATGCATAGGGATTTTGCGAGCAAACAACTTATGAGAACAATAATCAACTAGCATAGGAAGGCAAAACAAGCATAACTTTAAAACTTTAAGCACATAGAGAGGAAACTTGATCTTATTGCAATTCCTACAAGCATATATTGCTCCCTCATAATAATTTTCAGTAGCAACATGCATGAATTCAACAATATAACATCACATAAAGCATTATTTTCATGATGCACAAGCATATAAATTTTACTACTCTCAACATAAGCAAACTTCTTCTCATGAATAGTAGTGGGAGCAAACTCAACAAAATAACTATCATGTGAAGCATAATCCAAATGAAAATTAAAATCATGATGACAAGTTTCATGGTTATGTTTATTCTTTATGGCATACGTATCATCACAATAATCATCATAAATAGGAGGCATGCTTTCATTATGATAAATTTGTTCATCAAAACTTGGGGGACAAAAAATATCATATTCATCAAACATAGCATCCCCAAGCTTGTGGCTTTGCATATCATTAGCATCATGGGTATTGAATGAATTCATACTAACAAAATTGCAATCATGCTCATCATTCCCATATTTTATGCCAAGCATTCTATGTAATTCTTCTTCTAGTACTTGAGCACAATTTTCGGAATCCTTATTTTCACAGAAGACATTAAAAAGATGAAGCATATGAGGCACCCTGAATTCCTTTTTTTGTAATTTTCTTTTATAAACCAAACTAGTGATAAAACATGAAACAAACATATTCGATTGCAAGATCTAAAGATATACCTTCAAGCACTCACCTCCCCGGCAACGGCGCCAGAAAAGATCTTGATGTCTACTACGCAACCATCTCCTTGTAGACGTTGTTGGGCCTCCAAGTGCAGAGGTTTGTAGGACAAAATCAAATTTCCCTCAAGTGGATGACCTAAGGTTTATCAATCCGTGGGAGGCGTGGGATGAAGATGGTCTCTCTCAAACAACCCTGCAACCAAATAACAAAGAGTCTCTTGTGTCCCCAACACACCCAATACAATGGTAAAATGTATAGGTGCAGTAGTTCGGCGAAGAGATGGTGATACAAGTGCAATATGGATGGTAGATATAGGTTTTTGTAATCTGAAAATATAAAGACAGCAAGGTAAGTATTGATAAAAGTGAGCACAAATGGTATTGAAATGCTAGGAAACAAGGCCTAGGGTTCATACTTTCACTAGTGCAAGTTCTCTCAACAATAATAACATAACTGGATCAAATAACTATCCCTCAACATGCAACAAAGACTCACTCCAAAGTCAGTAATAGCGGAGAACAAACGAAGAGAATATTGTAGGGTACGAAACCACCTGAAAGCTATCCTTTCTGATCGATCTATTCAAGAGTCCGTAGTAAATTAACACGAAGCCATTCTTTCCGTTCGACCTATCATAGAGTTCGCACTAGAATAACACCTTAAGACACAAATCAACCAAAACCCTAATGTCACCTAGATACTCCAATGTCACCTCAAGTATCCGTGGGTATGATTTTACGATATGCATCACACAGTCTCAGATTCATCTATTCAACCAACACAAAGTACTTCAAAGAGTTCCCCAAAGTTTCTACCGAAGAGTCAAGACGAAAACGTGTGCCAACCCCTATGCATAAGTTCACAAGGTCACTGAACCCGCAAGTTGATCAACAAAACATACATCAAGTAGATCACATGAATATCCCATTGTCGCCACAGATAAGCACATGCAAGATATACATCAAGTGTTCTCAAATCCTTAAAGACTCAAGCCGACAAGACAACTTCAAGGGGAAAACTCAATCCATTACAAGAGAGTAGAGGGGGAGAAACATCATAAGATCCAACTATAATAGAAAAGCTCGCGGTACATCAAGATCGTGCCAAATCAAGAACACGAGAGAGAGAGAGAGAGAGAGAGAGAGAGAGAGAGAGAGAGAGAGAGAGATCAAACACATTGCTACTGGTACATACCCTCAGCCCCGAGGACGAACTACTTCCTCCTCATCATGGAGAGCGCCGAGATGATGAAGATGGCCACTGGTGAGTGATACCCCCTCCGGTAGGGTGCTGGAACAGGGCCCCAAATGGTTTTTGGTGGCTACAGAGGCTTGCGGCGGCGGAACTCCCGATCTATTATGCTCATCGATGTTTTTAGGGTATATGGACATATATAGGTGAAAGAAGTCGGTCAGGGGAGCCTCGAGGGGCCCACGAGGGTGGGGAGGCGCCCCCAGGGGTGTAGGGTGTGCCTCCCTGCCTCATGGCTTCCTCGTTGCTTCCCTTACATGCACTCCAAGTCCCCTGGATTGCTTCTGTTCCAAAAATAACTCTCCCAATGGTTTCATTCTATTTGGACTCCGTGTGATATTCTTTTTCTTTGAAACACTGAAATAGGCAAGAAAACAACAATTTGGGCTGGGCCTCCGGTTAATAGGTTAGTCCCAAAAATGATAATAAAAGTGTAAATTAAAGCCCATAAACATCCAAAATGGGTAATATAATAGCATGGAACAATAAAAAATTATAGATACGTTGGAGACGTATCAATGACCTCCGTCCTGCCGTCCTGGCGGTCTTGGTCTCGTTGCACCATAATGGAAACCTTTGGTTGATTCCTCAGGACTCCACATCTGTGGCTTTCCTCCTTTGCACCAAAGAGGAAACCTGCGCTTTGCAACCGCCTGGTGCCCGCCTGGCCTTGGTCGTCATGGCACGTGAGCTACGCCTCGTCATGTATACCTTGCATAGAACTCTCCTCCCCTCGGGAGCCAGCCTGAGGAGGCCAATCCCCTCGGGGGTCTTGGCGTTGTCCGTCTCACGAGGCATGGCCCCTCAGGAGGGTCTTGAGCTGTTGATGTTGAAGCTGGGCCATACCAGGCCATCGACGGAGCCACGTGGTGGGCCACAGGCAGGCATGGCTGAATACCCCCATATCCAGAACACCGACATAATGATCATTGCCTGGATAATTTTCATGATTATTTGAAGTTCTATCAATTGCCCAACAGTTTTTTTTCCCACGGTTTGTTATTTTTCTCGAGAGAAGCCACTAGTGAAACCTACGGCCCCGGGTCTCTTTTCATCATATTTTCCTCTGCGATCTATTTTCCTTTGCATTTATTTTCAGATCTATTAAACCAAAAATACAAAAATACCTTGCTGCAATTTATTTGTTCCACGATCTATTTATCCTATCTACCACTTTTACCTCACGTTATTTGCCTATCTTAAGGTGCCGTACCCGAAAGGGATTGACAACCCCTTTAACACGTCAGGTTGCGAGTATTTGTTATTTGTGTGCAGGTGCTGTTTACGTGCTGTGAGGAGGTTCTCCTACTGGTTTGATAACCTTGGTCTCATCACTAAGGGAAATACCTACCGTCGCTATACTGCATCATCCTTTCCTCTTTGGGGAAATACCGACTGTCAGTGTACTAGAATAGGGGTACCCTAGTACCCCGAACTTGTGCACGGGCAGTTGCAGCACCCCGCGGCAAGGCTTGCCGGGCGACCACCAAGGTCCTCCGTGGTTCCTTTGGAGCCATTCAAGAACAAAGTATTCAAGCTCAGGAGACAAGGCCCCGGCAAGAGGAGCTTGCCGGGAAGGCCAACCAAGGCATTTTAAAGGAACTTGCCGCGACGCGCCGCGGGTCCCGGCAAGGCACGGTGAGCGACAAGCTTCCGAACCCGACAAGACAACAGCCACGGAAAGGCGCTTGCCGCGGCAGGCGGCCACTCTGTACCCACGCTCCAGCACATCCACCAACGTGTCGCTCTGGGGGCCTTTCCAGGCGCGCGTGGCGGGAGGCTGTGCAGCCAGCGGTGCGCGGTGGCATGCGAAGCTAACAAGACTGCCATCGTGGCGAGCGGTGGCGTCCCTGACGGTACCTTTCTGCACTGTTTGGGCGACACAGACGGGCATTTAATGCCCTTGTCCCCTGCCGTCAGGGTTAGGTAGATTACACTGTACAGGTAGCTGTACCAACCACCTCTCTTTTTACATTTTTACCCTTGTCTACGTTGCCACCTGTCGGTGACCCCTTGAGCATATAAAAGGAGGCCCATGCGCAACGTAAGAGGGGTTCGGCTCACTCGGAAGCCAAAAAAAACACTTAGCTCTCTTGAGAAAGAACACAATACAATCAGACAAGCAGCAGTAGGAGTATTATCTCTCCGGAGAGATCCGAAGCTGGGTAAACTGCTCGTGTGCTTCGCCTCGATCCGCTCTTCGTGCAATCTCCGCCCCCCGCCAAACCGAAAGGGGCCACGGTCCGCCGGCCCCATAGGTGTTCGTGGATCAGTTTCCCTGACACTGACGTAGTTCTAGCAGACATCAAAAGGAATTTCTGGCGCCATTGCCGGGGAGGATCTTCAACATCAACCAGGTTCCTAATCACAAATCTCAAATCCTCGCAATTTACATTTTTTCCATTTTCCTCTCATTTCATCTCCCCCACTTCACAAATAATTTGCTGTTTTATTCGCTTTCTTTTCGATTGCCCTTATGTCTTTCTTGGTTTGTTTGCTTGTCTGTTTGGCATAATTGTGTGTTTTATTGGAAATCCGAAACCAAAAACCTTATGGATCCACATCCACTTGCTAATCTTTTTAAGAGATCCAATTATGATGAACCAATTTCTAGTGATTTGAGTGCACTAGATTATCTTTATGAGGTTTTGCTTGAAATTCATGAATCTAAAAGTTGTGATGAAGTGCTTTATAAAGTGATTCATGATAGATCTTTGAATGAAAAGCATGATTGCAATGTTGTTATTATGAATTCTATTAATGTCAATTATGTTAATGATAAGCAAAACCCCAAGCTTGAGGATGCTAGTTTTGTTATGTCCACTACTTGTTGCAATGATCACGATTGGGGTGATTCTTCGTATGATCTTGAAAATTTATTTAAGCCCCATGATGAATATGAGATTGATAATAGTGTTTGCAATAATATTGAAAGTGGGTTCAGAAGAGTGTCAACTTTAGATCCCACATATTTGGAGAATGTTCAATCTTATGAAATTTTTGATAAAAGTGGGTTTGGAGAGGTCATGACTTTAGGTAATGTTAATCCCACTATTTTGGAAGAGTGTCAACTTCGCATGCATGTGGATCATGTTGAGAATATGATATGTGATAGCTATTGTGTTGTATTTTCTTATGATCCTACATGTAATTACTATGAGAGAGGAAAATATGGTTGTAGAAATTTTCATGTTACTAAATTACCTCTCTTCATGTCGAGATTGTTATCGTCTCTTTCTTCTTCCTTGCATATGCTAGATGTTTCTTGTCTTGATAACTTTGTTTCCTACAAAATTCCTATGCATAGGAAGTATGTTATACTTAAATGTGTTTGTCACATGTTTTATGATGCTCTCTTTGTTCTTCAATTTTTGTCTTTCATGTGAGCATCATTGTAATCTCATGCCTATCTTAATGGCTATAAAGGAAGAGCTTGTTGGGAGGCAACCCAATGAATAATATCTATTTTTGCCTTTTGTTTTCTATTCTTGAGTGTTAGAACAATTATTCTACTTTTATTATTGTGTTTTTTGTGTTTTAGTAAGTGTTTGTGCCAAGCAAGGCATTTGGGAAGACTTGGGTGAAAGTTTAGTTGGTCTTGCTGAAAAACAGAAACTTTTACGCTCACGAGATTTGTTGTCATTTTTTTACATAAGAGTGATTTTAATTTGATTATTTTTGAAGAGGATTAATAGAGAAATTCCTCACGTCCACCAATTTATTTCATAATTTTTGGAGTTACATAAGTATTCTAAATTTTCAGATTGCTACAGAGTGTTCTGTTTTTGACAGATTCTGTTTTCTTTGTGTTGTGTGCTTGTTTTGATGATTCTATGGTTTTCTTTGATGAGTTATTGCCATAGAAAAGTTGGAATACAGCAGATATAATGCAAAAACATAACAGGAATAGGTTTGCTACAGTACTTATAGTAGTGGTTTGGTTTCTTATACTAACGGATCTCACGAAGGTTTTGTTTGAGTTTTGTGTGATTGAAGTTTTCAAGTTATGGGTTATCTTACTATGGATGAAGGAATAAGGATAAGGAAAAGGCTATGCTTGGGGGTGCCCGAGGCACCCCAAGATAATATTCAAAGAAGTATCAATCAACTAAGCTTGGGGATGCGCCCGAGTGGCATCCCCGCTTTCTTCTAACGACCATCGGTATTTTTCTTCAAACTACATTTTTATTCGTCACATGATATGAGTTTTGCTTGGAGCGTCTTGTATGATATGCGTCTTTGCTTGCTTTGCTTTGTGTTTTAGGTGTTGAATCCTTGCTAGCCACACCCTTTTGAGAGAGCCAAAAATTATGCTATGCTTGCTCCTATGCTTCACTTAAATTTTTAGAGCCATGGACTTACTCTAGTACTTCACTTATATCTTTTTGAGCACGGTGTGCTTTGTTATTTTTGAAGAAATGCTCTCTTGCTTCACTTAGATTTATTTGGGAGTTAGTAAAGCTTTAAGAAATTCTCTCTTGCTTCACTTTGATTATTTTTAGAGAAAGAAAAAAAGTATGCTCATGATCTTCGCTCATATTTGTTTGAGCTTATCAAAAGCAACATATGAAAATAGTCCCAAAGTGATAGATATCCAAGGAGGATATAATAAAAACTTTCATGAAGATCATTGGGCAAAATAAACTTGATTCTTAGTAATGGTTTTGAGATATGATGATATGACATGTGAGTCATGTTGATCAGTAATTGTGCTTTAGTAAGAATATTGATGTTAAGGTTTGTGATTCCCTATGCAAGCACGAAAGTCAATTATGCAACAAAATTTATATCCTACTTATGGTGCATTATTCAGTGTTACTTATGCTTAATGCTTGGGTACGAGATTTTTCGCTTTTTGGTTGGTCGCTTCTCAATCTTTTTGCTAGCCTTCATTTTGCACTAAGTATGATCACTATTTGTGCATCCAAAACCCTTTAAACCAGTTTTGCCTTATGAGTCCACTATACCTACCTATATGTGGTATTTCCATGCTGTTCTAAGCAAATTTGCATATGCCATCTCTAATGTTCAAAATAAATTTCTCTTTTGTGTGCCCTACTACTTGCGAGGCGGTAAAGGGTAGCCAATATTTTCCATGCTAGATGTGTTATTCTCATGATGAGTGTTTATTCACTTGTCATTGCACAAGAGTATGCCAAAGGTACTAGGGATGCCCAGTCCCTAAATGAATAAATGAATTTACTTTATGTTGTCAAATAATAAATTCCTTGGAAAGTGTTGGTATGGAGGGCACCCGTGGATACAGTTAGCCATGGAAAGTGAAAGTTATGGTGGAAAAAGGAATAAACTTTATTTTTTGCTTGGGAACCGCCTATGATGTATCCAACATGGAAAGTGTCGGGATGCTCCAAGTCGTTTTCGTTGGTAGGAAAAGTATGCCTCTCAAAAATAATTTTATCTCTCAATTTAAGCTTTGAGCTCTGGCACCTCTACAAATCCCTACTTTCCTCCGCGTAGGGCCTTTCTTTTACTGATGCAATTTTTATTTTGAATTTGAGTCTCCATCTTCTCTTATAAAGCACCAACTAAGGGGCACTATGATCGTATTTGAGAATAGGGTGTAGCTGATATTCGAGTGTGTTTCATGAATGGATCAATGATTGAGCATAATGGGCTAGGGATAACTTGCTTTAGTGTTGATATTTTGAAAGACATGGTTGCTTGTTGGTATGCTTGAGTATTAAAGTCTTCATGTCAAAACTAGACTATTGCTTTGAATCATATAGAATTCCATATGTCCATGCTATAAAGAAAAGAAATGTGATGAACATGTTAGGCAACATTCCACATCAGAAATTCTATTTTTATCATTTACCTACTCGGGGACGAGCAGGAATTAAGCTTGGGCATGCTGATACGTCTCCAATGTATCTATAATTTTTGATTGTTCCATGCTGTTATATTATCATTCTTGGATGTTTTATAATCATTTTATATCATTTTTGGTACTAACCTATTGACATAGTGCCTAATGCCAGTTGCTATTTTTTGCATGTTTTTTACATCGCATGAAATCAATACCAAACGGAGTCCAAACGCAGCGAAACTTTTTGAGGATTTTTTTGGCCAGAAGACATTCAGTGGGCCAAGGCTGCACCTGGGGGATGCCTTGAGGAGGGCAGCATCCACCAGGGCGCGCTAGGAGGCCCAGGCACACCCTGGTGGGTTGTGCCCACCTCGGGTTCCCCCTGAACCGCCTCTTTGCTCTATAAATACCCCAATATTCCGGAAACCCGAGGGGAGCCGACAGAATATTGATCCAGCCACCGCAGAGTCCAGAACCACGAGATGTAATCTAGACACCATCATGGAGGGTTTCATCACTTCCATTGGTGCCTCTCCTATGATGCATGAGTAGTTCTTTGTAGACCTACGGGTCCTTAGTTAGTAGCTAGATGACTTCCTCTCTCTCTCTTGATTATCAATACAATGATCTCTTGGAGATCCATATGATGTAAGCCTTTTTGCAGTGTGTTTGTTGGGATCCGATGAACTTTGAGTTTATGATCAGATCTATGTTTTTATCCATGAAAGTTATTTGATTCTTCTTTAATTTCTTATATGCATGATTGCTTATAGCCTCATATTTCTTCTCCGATATTTGGGTTTTATTTGGCCAACTTGATCTATTTATCTTGCAATGGTAAGAGTTGCTTTGTAGTGGGTTTGATCTTACGGTGCTTGATCCTAGTGACAGAAGGGGAACCGACACATATGTATCATTGCTACCAAGGATAACAAGATGGGGTCTATATCTACATAAATAGATAAATATATCTTGTCAACATCATGTCATCGTTCTTATTGCATTACTCCATTTCTCCATGAACTTAATACACTAGATGCATGCTGGATAGCGCTTGATGTGTGGAGTAATAATAGTAGATGCAGGCAGGAGTCGGTCTACTAATCTTGGACGTGATGCCTATATAATTATCATTGCCTGGATATCGTCATGATTATTTGAAGTTCTATCAATTACCCAACAGTAATTGTTTTCCCACCGTTTGCTATTTTCTTGAGAGAAGCCACTAGTGAAACCTACGGCCCCCGGGTCTCTTTTCATCATATTTGCCTTTGCGATCTATTTTCCTTTGCATTTATTTTTAGATCAATACAAAAATACTTTAATGCAATTTATTTGGTCCTTGATATATTTATCCTATCTACCACTTTTACCTCACGTTATTTGCCTATTTTGAGGCACCATACCCGAAAGGGATTGACAACCCCTTTAACAGGTCGGGTTGCGAGTATTTGTTATTTGTGTGCAGGTGCTGTTTACGTGGCGTTAGGAGGTTCTCCTACTGGTTTGATAACCTTGGTCTCATCACTGAGGGAAATACGTACCGTCGCTATACTGCATCATCCCTTCCTCTTTGGGGAAATACCGACGTAGTTCTAGCAGACATCATGGTGGTGGTGGCGGGAGCGGAATTCCGGCGGGGCTTAACCAAGCGCGTGCCGGTGAAACATGGGACGAGTTGGGAGAGGTAACGAGCAAGGGACGAAGGGGGTTGGTGACTTGCCCTCCAAAGCCCTGGGGTCATTTGTCAAAAGGGCAGGAAACAAATCCCACCTTTCTTTCTCCACCGATCACTATCCCCTTTTGTAGGGATCCTGATCTTATCCCATCGGTATATGATACTATTCCTTTTCAGGGAGGATCTTGGTGCGTCTAGACCAGGGATGTGGGGACTTTCCCCACTACCCTTGTTCATGTGGGTACCCCCATGCAGGTGGTCTCCACTCTGGAACCTTCTAGAACCTTCTCGGTAAAATACCGAAAAAACTCAAACTTTTTCCGGAACCCCGATAACAACTTTTCCTATATGAATCTTTACTTTGGACTATTCCGGAGCTCCTTGTGGTGTCCTGGATCCTATCCGGGACTCCGAACAACCTTTGTACTTTCCACTATTAATATCTCAACACTACCCTAGCGCTACCAAACGTCACTACAAAAAAAATACACTTCCGTGATGATACGTGTTTATCACAGTAGGTCACGTTTTCTGCCATGCATGTACATCCATGACGATTTTATGACAGAATCAAGATAGTCATACCTGTGATGTTGTAGAAGTGTTCCATGACATTACCAAAATTATCATCACGGAAGTGTCCACTTCCATGACGATAAATCGCGCATCACAGAAGTGCTTTCGTCAAGGGTGACCCACACGTGGCATCCACCATAACGGAACACCGTTAAGCTATCGGGTCCGGTTTTGGATCCGATAACCTGTTAACAGCCCTGACCAACGGGCCTTTTCCATGTGTAAAATCATCATTGGCTGGAGGAAACACGTGTTGGCTCACCTTTGGGACAGATGTCATCCACTCATTGGCCAGAAGGCGCCTATGATACGTCGACACGTGGCACGACCCAACAGAGGCCCATTCCTATGAAAAGGCCGGCCCATTTGACTTGGTCAAAAGGTGGCGGGCCGGCCCACGGAAAGCTTGTTAACAGCCTGTTCGCATATAGCCCATTTACATCCCGCTAACTCAGGGCCCGTTACAACCTATCCGAATTAGGCACAGTAGCGTCATCTGGGCCGTCCAATATAATTCCAGCCCGTTTTAGCTTCTGGCCCATGTATGGCCCATGACGTCTTTCGGCCCATATGAGGCCCTTTGTAACTCTTGGCCCATTAACGGCACGTGGTGAAACTGGCCCATAATGAACAGTTTATCACTTTATACCCATTAACGGCCCATGGTGAAACTGGCCCGTAATGAACAGTGTATCACTTTTATACCCATTAACGACCCATTATTCTGTTGGCCCGTTTCCAGCCCATGTTATCTTCCGGCCTTCTCAGGGCCCATTTATTCTTGGGCTCATTTCCAGCATTCGTTTACTTACGGCCCGTTACTGTCATTTTCTGCTTGTGGGCCAAATTCAGCTCATGGTTACAGTCGGCCCGTTTGTGGCCCGTTAATACGTTGGGCCATTTTCATAGCATCATCAAATACGGTCGATTAACAATGGCCCGTTATGGTCGGCCCATGAACGGACGATTCCAACTCTAGCCCGTTTATGGCCATAATGCGGTCTATTATTGGCCCATGTTTGTCCAACTGATCATACGGCCCGTAGAAGGCCCATTGATGATACAGCCTGTAGAAGGCCCATTGTGTCTACGACCCGTATAAGGCCCATTGTTTATATGCCCCGTAGAAGGCCCATTTTTTCTACGGCCCTTAGAAGGCCCATTGTTTCTACGGCATGTAGGAGGGCCATGGTAACTATAGTAAATATGTAGCCCATGGTTATTGTGGCCTAGTTTTAAAAAATAGGTTATTGCAGCCACTAGCAAACACTACAAGAAAACAAATAAACAAGACAATAAGGAAATAAATAAGCAAGCAACTTATGCTAGGCTATCACGGCTATTACACATATTACATCCACTGGGCATCAAAGTTCGCCACTAGTGCAAATATAGGCAACAAAGCAGCATATAAACGCCGCAGAAAAACAAGTCTAGAACTGAAACCACTTCATAAGAGCTCAAGAAACAATATACTGGGTACCCATAATGCTGGCAAGATGCTTAGCAAACTTATTAGCTTTCTCTTGTTTGGCGCTTAAATCCTCCAGCACTTGCTGTTGCAACTAAAAGTATGCATCTGAATTCTGCAGGGACATCCTCAGTCCTTCGGCTTCATGTCGCATAACATCTGATCGATGTCTTTCAACTCAAAGTTGAGACCCAAGAAGCCGAACTGATTCAGGCAACAAGTTCGAAGAGCTGGTGCCAGCAGTAGTAGCCAGTAACTCGAACACTACATCAAGACAGGACTTTGGGGCTGTCTCAGTGTCTTCAATATAGTTTTTATCAGCTTTCTTGGAGACCAACAGGGATGTCTCACTATCTTGAACCTTATCTGCATTGCTTCCTTTACCATTGCATAACGGGGTACGCTTCTCCAATATTTTATCCGCATTCTAAAAGAGAAACAAACAAACACATCACATGTTTACAATGTAGTATATGAAACTCATTTTGGTAAACCAGTTCAGTAGTAAGGTGGACAGGATAACAACATGAAACAAACATATATATATGTAGTATGGTCACTGTATGGTATATATCATTCTAGTTTATGTTGCCAAATCAAGATAGATACAGTTCGAATCATATCTATTTAAGACAAAGCAGCATAGACAGAATATAAGTGTGGGAAACTACACAGCAATAACAACACTTGTAATGTGCATGGCATGAGAACATAACTGTTTATTCAATTGAAACTGAAATCAACATAGAGCAAGTTACAACAGCAAACAGCCAAACACGTTGAAGAAACTGGTTTAAAACATACCGTTGCGCCATTGGAGTTTCGATTGCATCCTTCAAATTTGAAATTGGTTGGTATCAGTAAATACAGTGATGCAAGAGCAAAGTAGTATGAACCATAGCTACGGAACCTGACCTGAGAACAATTCTTCTTCTGCTTTAAGCGTTGACTTCGGGTTCGGAGTGGTGGTCCTCGTGATTTGGGCACTGCAGTTGCCTTACTAACTTCTCGTGTTTGGGTGCTCTGTGGTGGAGACGGTGTTGTGTCAACGGGAACTGGGTGTCTATTTGCTGGGGTTGGGGTTAGAAGGGGTGTAGCTAGTTCTCTGTCCAACTGGGTAGGGGTACAATCTGCATGAGTGTGGGTTATGTGTGGTGGGGCTGATTCTTGGGCAAGTACAACCGTGGTTCTATCTGCATTGACAGGTAGCACGATCTTTTCTGAAGACCGTGTTTTTACTCCCACAGATACTGCCATCACTCCCTCCAATTGAAATGGCTGATAAACAAGAAAAGTAATTGAATGTACAGATATTGTAAGATAGACAGGTGCAATGGATAGTAGGGAAGAAAACATGGCATGAAATAATTCACATTTATGTTGTCTAACCAAACAGAATAGCAAGACATAATTTCACATATATGATGGCTAATTAAACAGGATAGCATGACACAATTACACATGTATGATGGCTAACTAAACAGGATAGAATGACATACTTCAAAATATGATGACTATGTAAACAGGATGACATGATATAACTATACGTTGGCCCATTATTCCGTTGGGCCGTTTCCAGCCCATGTTATCTTTCAGCCTTCTCAGAGCCCATTTATTCTTGGGCTCATTTCCAACATCCGTTTATTTATGGCCCGTTACTGTCATTTTCTGCTTATGGGCCAAATTCAGCCCGTGGTTACAGTCGGCCCGTTTGTGGTCTTAACACGTTGGGCCATTTTCATAGCATCATGAAATACGGCCCATTAACGATGGCTTGTTATGGTCGGCCCATGAACAGATGATTCCAACTCTAGCCCGTTTACAGCCATAATGCGGCCTGTTATTGGCCCATGTTTGGCCAATCGATCATACTGCCCGTATAAGGCCCATTGATGATACGGCCCGTAGAAGGCCCATTGTTTCTGCGGCCCGTAGAAGGCCCATTGTTTTTACGACCCGTGGAAGGCCCACTGTTTATACGGCCCGTAGAAGGCCCACTCTTTCTACGTCCCGTAGGTGCAGTGTCACTACAGTAAATATTAGCCCATGGTTATTGTGGCCTAGTTTTAAAAAATAGGTTGTTGCAGCCACTAGCAAATCGTAGAAAAACAACTGCACTGACTACAAGCAAACAAATAAACAAGATAACAAGGAAATAAATAAGAAAGCAACTTACACTAGGCTATCACGGCTATTACACATATTACATCCACTGGGCATCAAAGTTCGCCACCAGTGCAAATATAGGGAACACAACAACATATAAACGTTGCAACAAAACAAGTCCAGAACTGAAACCAGTTTAGAAGAGCTCAAGAAACAATATCCTGGGTACCCATAGTGCTGGCAAGATGCTTAGCAAGCTTATTAACTTTCTCTTGTTTGGCGCTTAAGTCCTCCAGCGCCTGCTGTTGCACCAGAAAGTATGCATCTGAATTTTGAAGGGACTTCCTCAATCCTTCGGCTTCCTGTCGCATAACATCTGATCGATGTCTTTCAACTTGAAGTTGAGACTCAAGAAGCCGAACTGATTCAGGCAACGAGTTCGAAGAGCTGGTGCCAACAGTGGTAGCCAGTAACTCAAACACTACATCAAGACAGGACTTTGGGGTTGTCTTAGTGTCCTCAATATAGTTTTTAGCAGCTTTCTCGATAGCAGCTTTCTTGGAGACCAACAGGGATGTCTCACTATCTTGAACCTTATCTGCATTACTTCCTTTACCATTGCATAATAGGGTACTCTTCTCCAATATTTTATCCGTGTTCTAAAAGGGAAACAAACAAACACATCTCAGGTTTACAATGTAGTATATGAAACTCATTTTGGTAAACCAGTTCAGTAGTAATGTGGACAGGATAACAACATGAAACAAACATATATCTATGTAGTATGGTCACTGTATGGTCTATATCATTCTAGTTTATGTTGCCAAATCAAGATAGATATAGTTCGAATCATATCTATTTAAGACAAAGCAACATAGACAAAATATAAGTTTGGGAAACTACACAACAATAACAACACTTGTAATGTGCATGGCATGAGAACATAACTGTTTATTCAATTTAAATTGAAATCAACATAGAGCAAGTTACAACAGCAAAAACGTTAAAGAAACAGGTTTGAAACATACCTGTTGCGCCATTGGAGTTTCAATTGCATCCTTCAAATTTGAAATTAGTTGGTATGAGTAAATACAGTGATGCAAGAGCAAAGTAGTATGAACCATATCTACGAACCTGACCTGAGAACAATTCTTCTTTTGCTTTAAGCGTTGACTTGGAGTTCAGAGTGGTGGTCCTCGTGCTTTGGGCACTGCAGTTGCCTTACTAAGTGCTCGTGTTTGGGTGATCTATGGTCGAGACGGTGATATGTCAACGGGAACTGGGTTACTATCTGCTAGGGCTGGGGTTAGAAGGGGTGTAGCTAGTTCTCTGTCCAACTGGGTAGGGGTACAATCTGTGTGAGTCTGGGTTATGTGTGGTGGGGCTGGTTCTTGGGCAAGTACAATCGTGGTTCTATCTGCATCGACAGGTAGCACGATCTTTTCTGAAGACCGTGTTTTTACTCCCACAGACACTGTCATCACTCCCTCCAATTGAAATGGCTGATAAACAAGAAAAGTAATTGAATGTATAAACATTGTAAGATAGACAGGTGCAATGGATAGTAGGGAAGACAACAGGGCATGAAATAATTCACATTTATGTTGTCTAACCAAACAGAATAGCAGGACATAATTTCACATATATGATGGCTAATTAAACAGGATACCATGACACAATTTCACATGTATGATGGATAACTAAACAGGATAGAATGACATACTTCAAAATACAATGACTTATATGTCTCCGTCGTATCTACTTTTCCAAACACTTTTGCCCTTGTTTTGGACTCTAACTTGCATGATTTGAATGCAACTAACCCGGAATGACGCTGTTTTTAGTAGAACTCCCATGGTGTTATTTTTGTGCAGAAATAAAAGTTCTCGAAATGACCTGAAAATCCATGGAGCAACCTTTGGATTTAATAAAAAATATTGGCGGAAGAATCAATGTCAGGGGGCCCACACCCTGTCCACGAGGGTGGGGGGCGCGCGCCCTGCCTCGTGGGAACCCTAAAGCTCCACCGACTTCAACTCCAACTCCATATATTCACGTTCGAGGAGAAAAAAATCAGAGAGAAGGATTCATCGTGTTTTACAATACAGAGCCGCCGCCAAGTCCTAAACTCTCTTGGGAGGGATGATCTGGAGTCCATTCGGGACTCTGGAGAGGGGAATCCGTCGCCGTCGTCATCATCGACCATCCACCATCACCAATTTCATGATGCTCACCGCCGTGCGTGAGTAATTCCATCGTAGGCTTGCTGGACGGTGATGGGTTGGATGATATTTACCATGTTATTAAGTTAGTTTTGTTAGGGTTTGATCCCTAGTATCCACTATGTTCTGAGATTGATGTTGCTATGACTTTGCTATGCTTAATGCTTGTCACTAGGGCCCGAGTGCCATGATTTCAGATCTGAACCTATTATGTTTTCATGAATATATGTGAGTTCTTGATCCTATCTTGCAATTCTATAGCCACCTATTATGTGTTATGATCCGTTAACTCTGAAGTGACAATAATCGGGATACTTACCGGTGATGACCGTAGTTTTTGAGGAGTTCATGTATTCACTAAGTGTTAGTGCTTTGGTCCGGTAATCTATTATAAGGAGGCCTTAATATCCCCTACTTTCCAATAGGACCCCGCTGCCACGGGAGGGTAGGACAAAAGATGCCATGCAAGTTCTTTTCCATAAGCATGTATGACTATATTCGGAATACATGCCTACATTACATTGATGAACTGGAGCTAGTTCTGTGTCACCCTATGTTATAACTATTACATGAGGAATCACATCCGACATAATTATCCATGACTGATCCAATGCCTCTGAGCTTTTCACATATTGCTCTTTCCTTATTTACTTTACTATTGCCAATGTTACAATTACTACAAAACTACTACTGTTACTTTTGCTACTATTATCGTTATTTCCATACTACTTTGCTACTAAATAATTTGCTACTGATACTAAGTTATCCAGGTGTGGTTGAATTGACAACTTAGCTGCTAATACTTGGGAATATTATTTGGCTCCCCTTGTGTCGAACCAATAAATTTGGATTGAATACTCTACCCTCAAAAACGGTTGCAATCCCCTATACTTATGGGTTATCAAGACTATTTTCTGGGGCCGTTGCCGGGGAGCAGCTCTATTCTTTGAGTCACTCGGGATTTATATCTTCTGGTCACTATGAGGAACTTGAAAGACGAAAAGATTTTCCCCTCAACTATGAGGGGAGGTAAGGAACTGCCATCTAGTTCTGCACTTGATTCACTTTCTGTTTTGAGTAAACTTGTGACACCTAAACCTGCTTCTGCTATTAATTCTGATATGTCGCATGTTATTGATGATGCCACTTCGGCTATGCATGATACTTATGATGAAACTACTTCTATGCTTGATACTGCTGTGCCATTAGGTGAATTTCTTGATGAACAACTTGCTAGGGCTAGAGAGAATGAAACTATTGAAACTGATAATATTGACGAAAGTGATGATGAAGATTCTTCCCCTAAATATGAATTTCCTGTTGTGCCTGAGGGTTATGTTATGGATGAAGAAACTGATAGAGATTTTCTTGCTTGCAATGATAGATCTGATCTTAAGAAGTTATTAGCTAAGCTTAAAGAAAAGTCTCTGAATGCTAGAATGAAATATGACCCTGCTTTTGCTACTTCACCTATCTGTGTTACTGATAAGGATTATGATTTCTCTGTCGATCCTGAGATAATTACTTTGGTTGAATCTGATCCGTTTTATGGCTATGAATCTGAAACTGTTGTGGCACATCTTACTAAGTTAAATGATATAGCCACCCTGTTCACTAATGATGAGAAAATTCGCTACTACTATATCCTTAAGATATTTCCATTCTCATTAAAGGGTGATGCTAAAACCTGGTTTAATTCTCTTGATCCTGGTTGTGTGCATAGTCCCCAGGATATGATTTATTACTTCTTTGCTAAATATTTCCCCGCTCATAAGAAACAAGTTGCCTTAAGGGAAATATATAATATTGTGCAAATTGAAGAAGAGAGTCTCCCACAAGTTTGGGGGAGGCTTCTCTGATTACTTAATGCTTTGCCTGATCATCATCTCAAGAAAAATGAAATACTTGATATCTTATTATGGACTAACCGATGCTTCCAAAGACCACCTGGATAGTTGTGTTGGTTGTGTTTTCAGGAAAAGAATAGTCTATCAAGCTGAATTGTTATTGAATAATATGTTGACTAATGAAATCAATTGGACATTTCCTAAACCAACTCCTAATCCAACTCCAAAGAAAAGAGGTGTTCTATTTCTCAGTCTTGAAGACATGCAAGAGGCAAAGAAATCTATGAAAGAGAAAGGTATTAGAGCTAAAGATGTTAAGAATTTACCTCCTATTGAAGAAATACATGGCCTTAATATACCACCTATTGAAGAAATACATGGTCTTGATAACCCGACATAGGTAGTAAAGGTAAATTATCTCTATAGATATGATAAAGTTGAAATCTCGTCTACTAAGTTTGCTAGCCAATGCTTGGATTAGTTTAATGACTTTATGGCTAAACAAGAAAACTTCAATGCTTATGTTGGTAGACAATTGAAAAGCAATGCTTATATGATTGGACACTTGAGTGATTATATGCCTAGAGTTAAGGGTGAACTTGAACTCATTAGTAAACATGCTTCTATGGTTACCACTCAAGTAGAACAAGTACTTAAAGCTCAAAATGATTTGCTCAATGAATTGAATAATAATAAACATGACTTTTCTGTTAGAGTAGCAACTAGAACAGGTAAAATGACTCAGGAACCTTTGTATCATGAGGGCCACCCTAAGAGAATTGAGCAAGATTCTCAGAGAATTAATGTTGATGCACCTGGTCCTTCTAAAATGAAGAAGAAGAAAGATGATAGGACTTTGCATGCTTCTAGTGAACACGTTGTAGACACACCTGAGAATCCCAATGATATTTCTATTTCTGATGCTGAAACACAATCTGGTGATGAACATGAACCTAGTGATAATGTTAATGATAATGTTCATGTTGATGTTCAATCTAGCAATAATAATGATGTAGAGATTGAACCTGTTGTTGATCTTGATAACCCACAATCAAAGAATCAACGATATGATAAGAGGGACTTCGTTGCTAGGAAGAACGGTAAAGAAAGAGAACCATGGGTTCAGAAACCCATGCCTTTGACTCCTAAACCATCCAATAAAAAGGATGATGAGGATTTTGAGCGCTTTGCTGAAATGATTACACCTATCTTTTGCGTATGCGTTTGACTGATATGCTTAAAGTGAACCCTTATGCTAAGTACATGAAAGATATTATTACAAATAAAAGAAAGATACTGGAAGCTAAAATTTCCAACATGCTTGCTAATTACAGTTTTAAGGGTGGAATACCTAGGAAACTTGGAGATCCAGGAGTACCAACTATACCATGCTCCATTAAAAGAAACTATGTTAAAACTGATTTATTTGATCTTGGGGCCGGTCTTAGTGTTATGCCTCTCTCTTTGTATCGTAGACTTGAATTGAATAAGTTGACACCTACTGAAATATCTTTGCAAATGGCCGATAAATCAACTGCTATACCTATCGGTATTTGTGAGGATGTCCTGTTGTGGTTGCAAATGCTACTATCTTAACAGACTTTGTTATTCTTGATATTCCAGAGGACGATAGTATGTCGATTATCCTTGGTAGACCCTCTTTGAATACTGCAGGGGCTGTTATTGATTGCAACAAAGGCAATGTCGCTTTTCATGTTAATGGTAATGAGCATATGATACACTTTCCGAGGAAACAACCTCAAGTTCATAGTATCAATTCTATTGGAAAAATTCCATCAATTATTATTGGAGGTTTTGAATTTCCTCTCCCTACTGTCAATAAGAAATATGATACTCTTATTATTGGGGATGTGCATATCCCCGTTGAGGTAACCTAGTGTTATTCGAAATTTCTCTGGTTTCATCGATTCAGAATGAGTTTATTAACAAGACTTGATGAACCTTGTTAGTGGATTCCTTTTGACAAGCATGAGATGGATGAAGTTAGAAGGCACAACCTTCTGCACCCTCCTTTTACTTTCTGTTATTTATATTAAATAAAGCAAAAATAGTATTTTATGTCTGTTTTCTGAATTATCCATGCAATAAAAAATACCCAAAAAAAAATTCTCCAAATGCCCTGAAAAGGAAATATGACTGTTTTCTAGAATATTTGACAATATTTGGCACTAAGAACATAGCAGGGGGGCAAGCACCTGGCCACGAGGGTCCAGGGTGCGCCCACCCCCCTGGGGTGCGCCCCTGCCTCGTGGGCCCGTGGTGGCCCCCTCCACTTATTCCTGCACCCAAACTCTTCTTCTTCCTCCCAAAAAATCACCATCCAGCTCAAACACGAGTTCTAGCTCATCTTGCTGCCATTTTCGATCTCCTTGCTCAAAACTCCATTCACAAAACTGCTTTGGGTGATTGTCCTTTCTTATGTGGCTTCTCCAATGGTTCAATTAGTTTTTGTTCTAGTACTTTATTCCTTGCAAATTCTTGCTGCTAAGGTGAACCTGTTCTTGAGCTTGCATGTCAAATTCATTTGGTCCCAAGTAGTTCTAATGCATGATATAGTCTCTAGGCACTTGTGGGAGTAGTTGCTATCAATTTTATTGAGTTTGGTTCACTTTCATTTTCAGTTACTAAAAATTTCAGAATTTTTCAGAAAATGATGAAGAGATTTTTGAGGGGCTCTTCGAGCCAAAGCTCGAAGGATAAACAAAGACTCACCGACTTCCTCCACGACCAGCTCGATCAGCATCTTTCTGGTCTTGCCTGAGGCCATTTACGCGTACCGAGGCCAAACATCAGCTCCAGATCCTGAGCCGGAACCACCACTTGACCCTTATCGACCGTCCTTTTATCAGTGGGATCCGGAGGAGATCGCCAGCCAGTGGCAGCACACTCCTTAGTACACCGGAGAGAGTAGTTATGATCCATGGTCATAGACCAACTTAGGCAAAAAGCCTAAGCTTGGGGGAGTATGTATTTCTCACCGACATTACATTCATGTTCACACACTCATTCTAGTTGTCGGTGCTCATACTTTTTCATTGTACTATCCATGCTAGTTTATTTTTTTTCTTGCTTTCTTCTTGTGTGTTTGAATAACCTTAAGAAAAAACAAAAAGAAATTAGTTGTGGCTTTTAGCTAGTTTACTTTCCATGCCTGTAGTAGTAGTAATTAAAAGGAAACCCAAAAAGATTTCTCGCTCTTCTTTTGCTTGTTGGGAGCTTTCCCGTGTAAATAGTTTTATTTCTTTTCTCTTTTCTTTGGGGGTCGAGAGGAGAAGACCATAATGAAAATGTTGAGTGGCTCTCATATGCATTATTGTTGATTTAACCAAGAGCCCATATTACCTTGTCTTCTCCCTCGAATTGAATGCTTGCAGATTCCAGCTTAGTCCAATGCATGTGCATTATTATTATTATCCACACCGTTCGGTCGTGCAAGTGAAAGGCAATAATGACGATATATGATGAAATGATTGAGATGAGAGAAGCTGGTATGAACTCGACCTCTCTTGTTTTTGTAAATATGATTAGTTCATCATTCCTGATTCAGCCTATTATGAATAAACATGTTTGCAATGACAATTACAGATTGTAGTTGCTTGTGCCATGCTTAATTAGCTAGGAGCTTATAATGGTTTACCTTGCGTGCCAACATGCTATTAAAAGGGTTGTGATGTGGTATGATAGGGTGGTATCCTCCTTGGAATGATTCGAGTGACTTGACTTGGCACATGTTCACGCATGTAGTTGAAACAAAATCAACATAGCCTTCATGATATTTATGTTCATGGTGGATTATATCCTACTCATGCTTGCACTCAGTGTTGATTAATTTTAATGCATGTTCATGACTGTTGTCGCTCTCTAGTTGGTCGCTTCCCAGTATCTTTCTAGCCTTCACTTGTACTAAGTGGGAATGCTGCTTGTGAATCCACTTCCATTAACCCCAAAGTTATTCCATATGAGTCCACCATACCTTCCTATATGCAGTATCTACCTGCCTTTCCAAGTAAATTTGTATGTGCCAAACTCCAAACCTTCAAATGAAATTCTATTTTGTATGCTCGAACAACTCATGTATCAACTAGGGTTGTGTGTATCTTCCATGCTAGGCAGGTTATTCTCAAGAGGAGTGGACTCCGCTCCTCACTCACGATAAAATGGCTGGTCACCGGGATGCCCAGTCCCATGCTCAAATCAAATCAAAATAATTGCAAACAAAACTCCCCCAGGATTGTTATTAGTTGGAGGCACCCGTTGTTTTGGGCAAGCCATGTATTGATGATTGTTGGTGGAGGGGGAGTATAAACTTTACCATTCTGTTTGGGAACCGCCTATTAATGTGTGTAGCATGGAAGATATCGAGATCTCTTGGTTGTTACATTGACAATGAAGGTATACCGCTCAAAATATTATTAATCTATATTTCAAAATCGAGCTCTGGCACCTCTAAAAATCCCTGCTTCCCTCTGTGAAGGTCTTATCTATTTACTTTTATGTTGAGTCATCATCCTATTATTAAAAGCACCCGCTAGAGAGCACCGATGTCATCTGCATACATTACTATTAATTTATATTGAGTATCACTATGACTGGATCTCTTTTACCATGAATTGTAATGTCTAGTCAGTCCTTGATCTTCAGAGGTGCTCTGCATTTATGTTTTGCAGTCTTAGAAAGGGCTAGCGAGATACCATCTTGTTATATCATATTATGATTGTTTTGAGAAAGTGTTGTCATCCGAGATTTATTATTATTGCTCGCTAGTTGATTATGCCATTGATATGAGTAAACATGAGACCTAAGTGTTATTGTGAATATTGCTAGTTCATAACCTTTGCTGAAAACTTGAATGCTGGCTTTACATATTTGCAACAACAAGAGCAAACAAAGTTTGTAAAAGTTTTTCTTTATCATTTTTAGTTTATCAACTGAATTGCTTGAGGACAAGCAAAGGTTTAAGCTTGGGGGAGTTGATACGTCTACGTTGTATCTACTTTTCCAAACACTTTTGCCCTTGTTTTGGACTCTAGCTTGCATGATTTGAATGGAACTAACCCGGGCTGACACTGTTTTCAGCAGAACTACCATGGTGTTATTTTTGTGCAGAAATAAAAGTTCTCGGATTGACCTGAAAATCCACGGAGCAACTTTTTGGATTTAATAAAAATATTGGCGAAAGAATCAACGTCAGGGGGCCCACACCCTATCCACGAGGGTGGGGGCGCCCCCCTGCCTCGTGGGCCCCCTGAAGCTCCACCGACCTCAACTCCAACTTCATATATTCACGTTCTGGGAAAAAATCAGAGAGAAGGATTCATCGCATTTTACGATACGGAGCCGCCGCCAAGCCCTAAACTCTCTTGGGAGGGCTGATCTGGAGTCCGTTCGGGGCTCTAGAGAGGGGAATCTGTAATCGTTGTCATCACCAACCATCCTCCATCACCAATTTCATGATGCTCACTGCCATGCGTGAGTAATTCCATCGTAGGCTTGCTGGATGGTGATGGGTTGGATGAGATTTACCATGTAATTAAGTTAGTTTTGTTAGGGTTTGATCCCTAGTATCCACTATGTTCTGAGATTGATGTTGCCATGACTTTTTTGTTGCTTAATGCTTGCCACTAGGGCCCGAGTGCCATGATTTCAGATCTGAACCTATTATGTTTTCATGAATATATGTGAGTTCTTGATCCTATCTTGCAAGTGTATAGTCACCTATTATGTATTATGATCCGTTAACCCTAAAGTGACAATAATCGGGATACTTACAGGTGATGACCGTAGTTTGAGGAGTTCATGTATTCAGTAAGTGTTAATGCTTTGGTCCGGTACTCTATTAGAAGGAGGCCTTAATATCCGTTAGTTTCCAATCAGACCCCGCTGCCACGGGAGGGTAGGACAAAAGATGTCATGCAAGTTATTTTTCATAAGCATGTATGACTATATTCAGAATAGATGCCTACATTACATTGTTGAACTGGAGCAAGTTCTGTGTCACCCTATGTTATAACTATTACATGAGGAATCGCATCCAACATAATTATCCATCTCTGATCCAATACCTACGAGTTTTTCACATATTGATCTTTGCTTAGTTACTTTACTATTGCCATTGTTACAATTACTACAAAACTGCTACTGTTACTTTTGCTACTATTACTGTTACTTCCATACTACTTTGCTACTAAATACTTTGTTGTAGATACTAAGTTATCCAGGTGTGGTTGAATTGACAACTCAACTGCTAATACTTGAGAATATTCTTTGGCTCCCCTTTGTCGAATCAATAAATTTGGGTTGAATACTCTACCCTCGAAAACTGTTGCGATCCCCTATACTTGTGGGTTATCAATGACTATGTAAACAGGATGACATGATATAACTATACGATTTGTCTATTAAACTGGTTGGCATGCCATAAATCACAAACATGCCATCGATGGAAACATGATGGCATGATATAATTCATGGATAGAATGGCATAATTTAAAATATGATGACTATGTAAACAGGATGAGATGATATAACTATATTATGTCTTTAGAAAATGGGTTGGCATACCATAATTCAGATACATGCTGTCTATGTAAACATCATGGCATGATAGAATTCAAATATATGATTTATATAGTAAGGAAGTGAGCAGAGGGCAATGATGACCCACCAGTGTAGGGGATCTATCGTAGTCCGTTCGATAAGTAAGGGTGTCAAACCCAACGATGAGCAGAAGGAAATGATAAGCGGTTTTCAGTAAGGTTTTCTCTGCAAGCACTGAAAGTGTAAGTAATAGATAGTTTTGTGATAAGATAAATTGTAACGAGTAACAAGCAATGAAAGTAAATAAAGTGCAGCAAGGTGGCCCAATCCTTATGTAGCAAAGGATAAGCCTGGACAATTTCTTATAATGAGAGAAGAGCTCCCGAGGACACATGGGAATTATCGTCAAGCTAGTTTTCATCACGTTCATAGGAATCGCGTTCGGTACTTTGATAATTTGATATGTGGGTGGACCGGTGCTTGGGTACTTCCCTTACTTGGACAAGCATCCCACTTATGATTAACCCCTATTGCAAGCGTCAGCAACTACAAAAGAAGTATTAAGGTAAACCTAACTACATCATTAAACATATCGATCCAAATCACACTACTAGGAAAAGGCATGCTAGTGGCGCACCGAATTTGCCTTCTAATGGCGCACTACTGGTGCGCCACTGGCATCACGCCATTAGAATTAAATTCTAATGGCGCACTACTGGTGCGCCATTAGTATCTGGTGTTCTAATGGCTCACCGCATAGTGCGCCATTAGTATAGCCTGCAGTGCGCCATTAGAATGCCTCCCAGGGGCCATATGTACAAATGTGCTTTGGCATTCTAATGGCGCACCAGCAGCTAATGCGCCATTAGTGTGATGATCACAGTGCGCCATTAGTGTCTTGTGTGGTGCGCCATTAGTATGAATATTAGGTTTTATTTTTTTTGCTTTTCTGATTTTTGCACAGGTTACAAAATATATTATTGCATAGAATATAGACAGCAGCACACAGCAACATCAGATTCATCAAATACAATAGAAGATTAGTCTCCGAATACAATTCATCATATTAGTCTCCGGATTCAAAAGACCGGACAAAGATAAAACATTACAAGTCTCAAGACCGCGAGTATCGAGTTTGCCTTCACATTACAAGTCGATATCGATCATCTAAACTACCATCACATAGAAGAGAGCTGTGGTCATCACGATGAGCATCATCGCGATCAAACTGGTCTTCATCCGGTTCCTCCAACGCTCCCTCCTCTCTCCCGCTAGATAGCGGGCGTATCTAGATTCGGCCTCCGCCCTAGTGGTGTACCCTTTGTAACTGTTACCTCTGAAATGGTGAACCTGTCTCCGACACTCCTCCCAGTCATCGTAGACTCCCGGAACCTTACCCTTGTACACGACATACGACGGCATCTCTATGCACAAGCCAAACAACAGACAATACATAAGCAATGTGTAAGTATGCAACAAAAGGATCGGAAGAGAAAAGCAAGACATTAATAGCACGATTCATGGTCCTACTAATAAATAGCATCGATTACGTCTAAGTTGAACAACCGTCCAAACCAAAGAGGCATCCGAATTCATTAAAGTTTAATTACAACATGAGCCAATCAATGTTTCAGAACTACACATCACTACTTTCGACTCAACTCATCGGACAGGAGCGTGGGTGAAGCCGCCGTCTGTCGTGATGGTCATGAAATCACGGTCGTTGTCACCCTGCATTTGTAGCGTTTCATCTATCTCACTGTTGGACGGTTGATATCTGAGGAAGAACTGCCCCGCGGTATGAAGGACATCTTGATGGATGATGTCCGCAAACTCCGACTGGATGCGAAAGAATTCTTGTCTGAGGTCTGCGTCCTGGACTGCCGACAAGCTCGCGGCCCAATCTTTGAGATTATCTGGTAGCAGAAGGTGATGATGGTCCCTTACGATCACCCGCATGTGATGGAGGGCGTAGTAGGCATCCTTCTGACCGCCAGGCGGCTGCTTGACGCAGCAGAACTTCGTATTGTGTGAGAAGATGTGCTTGCCGTACTTACGAACTGGCCTGGTGAAGGTGCCTCCAGATTGGGTGTAGCCGGGGAGAACATCATCAAGAACTTTCTTCACATTTGTGTAGTCTATCATGGAGTTACGGTTCGGGTCGAAATACGTGGCCATGGAATATTTCGGGCTTAAGAGGATGAGTGTGCAATGTGTGTCACTGCACAGAACACGGAATGTTAGAAAAAAAAGAACGATCGAAATCTAAGAAATCATATGTTACGGGGCGGTTAAGGGATGACTTACTCGGGAAAGTAAGGCACAAGGAAGTTATCCTTATCTGCGTTTGCCAGAATGACGCATTCGAGGTGTGAACTCGCATAAACTAGGGTTTAAGCTTCTGTCACTCTAACAACCCATCATCTACTTATTACTTCCCAATGCCTTCCTCTAGGCCCAAATAATGGTGAAGTGTCATGTAGTCGACGTTCACATAACACCACTAGAGGAAAGACAACATACATCTCATCAAAATATCGAACGAATACCAAATTCACATGACTACTAATAGCAAGACTTCACCCATGTCCTCAGGAACAAATGTAACTACTCACAAAGCATATTCATGTTCATAATCAGAGGTGTAATAATATGCATTAATGATCTAAACATATGATCTTCCACCAAGTAAACCAATAAGTATCAACTACAAGGAGTAATCAACACTACTAGCAACCCAGAGGTACCAATTTGTGGTTTTGGATACAAGATTGGATACAAGAGATGAACTAGGGTTTGAGAGGAGATGGTGCTGGTGAAGATGTTGATGGAGATTGACCCCCTCCCGATGAGAGGATCCTTGGTGATGACGATGGTGATGATTCCCCCTCCCGGAGGGAAGTGTCCCCGACAGAACAGCTCTGCCGGAGCTCTAGATTGGTTCCGCCTCGTGGCGGCGGAGTTTCGTCCCGTAAGCTTGCCCATGATTTTTTCCAGGGTAAAAGCCTTCATATAGCAGAAGATGGACACCAGGGGGCCACCAGGGGGCCCATGAGGCAGGGGGCGCGCCCCCACCCTCCTGGCCAGGGTGTGGGCCCCCTGAGGTGTTTCTTTCGCTCAACAATTCTTATTAAATCCAAAAATAAGTTTCCTGGAGTTTCAGGTCTTTTGGAGCAGTGCAGAATAGGTTTCCAATGTTTGCTCCTTTTCCAGCCAGAATTCCAGCTGTCGGCATTCCCCCTCTTCATGGTAAACCTTATAAAATAAGAGAGAATAGCCATAAGTATTGATATATAATGTGTAATAACATCCATAATGCAATAAATATTGATATAAAAGCATGATGCAAAATGGACGTATCAGGCAATCGCATATATGATGTGTCAACTAAGGAGATGGCATTCAATATTGTGTATATGATGTGAAATCTAAGCATTGCAATACAACATATGCATGATATGAGTAATATAAAACTGCCAAGTTTGAGCATACACCTCAGGGGGATAATAGGACTGGTCATCTGCCTCCTAATCCTCCTCTGAAGAGCTATCTATAACCAACAAGATATCTGCTTCAGCAGGTAGCATTGTCTGCTCTGAAGACCTTGTTTTCACTCCAGATTTCTCCATCACCAATTCAAATGGTTGATGCACAGGAAGAGCAGTTGAATATACAAACATTTTCAACAAAAGCAATGAGAAATATAAAAAAAGGATGGCATGATATAATTCACATGTATGACGCTTGGCTAAACAGCATGGCATTGCATAATTCACATATATAATTCCTTGCAACAATATAACATTGCATAATTCACATATATAATGTCTTGCAACAAGATGGCATTGCATAATTCACATATATGGTAACTAGACACTAAACAGGTGGCATTCACGCAAAGCATGTCTAAAATAAGCAAATGACATAGCAATGCAAGATACCATACGCATGATATGTCACACCCAATATGCGGCCCTATCCTAAAGGAACTCGAAGGTCCCACCAAGGATAGAAGCGCATATTGGAGACACTTTTGCAAGGTGGATATCATTACATCGTACCATTACATAATAGTCAGGGATACATACAAGAGGCATACAATGCCACACAAATACAACATCATCATACATAAGAGCATCATCCGACTACGGATGAAACAAAAACAGAAACTCAAACGACATCAACCCTGCTAGCCTAGGCTGCCGACCAAGAACCTATCCCTTGAACGATGAAGCAGAAGAAGAACTCAAAACAAGCAAGCATCACTCTCGCGTCATGATCATCGCATTACCTGTACCTGCAACTGTGGTTGTAGTAATCTGTGAGCCACGAGGACTCAGCAATCCCATTACCATGGGTATCAAGACTAGCAAAGCTTAATGGGTATGGAAAGGATAAGTGGTGAGGTTGTAGCAGTGACTAAGCATATTTGGTGGCTAACATATGCAAATAAGAGCGAGAAGAGAAGCAACACAACAGTCGAGAATCTAGAAGTGATCAAGAAGTAATACTGAAACTACTTACGTTCATACGTAACCCAAACTGTGTTCACTTCCCGAACTCCGCCGAAAAGAGACCATCACGGCTACACACGCGGTTGATGCACTTTAATTCGAATCTGGTATCAAGTTCTCTACAACTGGACATTAACAAATTCCCTTCTGCCACAAAACCGCGGGAACGGCTTTCGAAAGTTTATACCCTGCAGGGGTGTCCCAACTTAGCCCATTATAAGCTCTCATGACCAATGAAGGATATTCCTTCTCCCGGGAAGACCTGATTAGTCTCGGAATCCCGGTTACAAGACATTTCGACAACTATAAAACAAGACTAGCAAGACCGCCCGAATGTGCCGACAAATCCCGATAGGAGCTGCACATATCTCGTTCTCAGGGCACACTGGATGAGTCAAGCTACGAGTAAAACCAACCCTCAAGTTTCCCCGAGGTGGCCCCGCAGGCTGCTCGGTTCAGACCAACACTTAGAGAAGCGCTGGTCCGGGGGGGGGGTTAAAATAAAGATGACCCTCGGGTTTGGAACCCCAAGGGAAAGTTATCGGTTGTTAGGCGAATGTAAAACCAAAGTTGGGCCTTGCTTGAGGAGTTTTATTCAAAGCGAACTGTCAAGGGGTTCCCATACACCCGACCGAGTAAGGAACGCAAAATCAAGGAACATAACACCGGTATGACGGAAACTAAGGCGGCAAGAGTGGAACAAAACACCAGGCATAAGGCCGAGCCTTCCACCCTTTACCAAGTATATAGATGCATTAATTAAATAAGAGATACTGTGATATCCCAACACAATCATGTCCATGATGGAGCAATGTTCGACTTCACCTGCAACTAACAACACTATAAGAGGGGCTGAGCAAAGCGGTAGCACAGCCAAGCAACGGTTTGCTAGGACAAGTGAAAAAGGTTAGAGGACGACATGGCAATTTGGGAGGCTTGATAAACAAGTGATAGGTAGCACAGCATAGCGATAGAACGAAGCAACTAGCATAGCAATGATAGTATTGAGATCCAGGGTAATGGCCATCTTGCCTGAAATCCTGCTAGGAAGAAGAACGAGTCCATGAAGAAGATGAACAGACGAAGACGAACCAAGCATAGACGAACGAATCCTCGCGATCGCATTGAAACAGGAACTATCGATAAGAAGCACAACCGGAAAGAAGCAAACAACATGGTAAACACACAACACATAAACATGACAAGATTCTCAACCAAGCATGATGCATGACAAAGGCTATATGATGCTACTCATGCAAGAGATGATGCATACAAGAGCAACACATCAAAGCAAGTTTAAATGAGGCCGTAAACAACATATAACAAATCTGGTAAATCCTCATATGCAAATTTTGAAACTGGTCCAGATCTGAATAAACCTAATGTTCAAGTTGTTAAACAGCAAGTTAAAATGCACCAAGATGATCTACACGAAAATCTAGTCAAGTTACCTATAAGTTTATTTAGTTCGGAGCTATGACCTAGAAGATATCAGCAAAACAAGTTGAACATGGCATTGATGCAAAATGCATTCAAACATCAAGCAAACACTCTCACAACAAAGATTCAACATGAAATGATGAAACTACATGCAATTCTAAGCAAGTTTCATATAGAAAAACTTGAAACTTTTGCCTCAAAACGGAGCAACGAACTGGGCAATTCTCTTCTGCTTAATTAATCGATGAGGCAAATCTTTTATCTCCGTTTCAAAAAAAACGGAGCAACGGTGCAACACATACACTCCAAACAAGTTATAACAACAATCTGGCCAAAACAGCAAGTAGGCACTTTGCAAACATCAAAACAACATGCTACAAGAATCTTATGAGCACAAACTTTGACATGCACTTCATGTACAGATAACATACTTCAAATATCATTAAGGTTCAGGTTCATAGGAATCAAGATTAAACCAATATGGTTAATGCAAAATGCAACTTTATAACACAGCAGCATATGCATGAGCAGAGTTAATATGATGGAAACTTGAGAGCAAGAAGGAGACAAGCTACAGCAAGTAAACATAGCAACCAAGGGCATGGCATCAAAATAAACATAACAAAGAGCAAATAACATCATGGCATCATAAACACATGGCTCATGGATTAGTGGGAACCAACATGACAAGATTGAAAGTTGAAACGGTTTCAGCAAGTGTAAAACAACAACATTATGATGGCATGTTTGCAAGCATGGAACAGAGGCATATTATATACAAAATTAGCAAACATGGCAGGTGAACAAAAGTACTCATATCATACTTCAAAACATGTAATTGGAACATCTCTAGAAGATGCATGTATCACTCAATAACAAGCTCAGAACAAGGCATCATGAAGTTAACAGAAATATGGAACATGATATTGGCATGTTCATGGCAATGAAAACATATGCTACAGGAGATATATAGGGCATCAAAAGGCATGGAATGATATAGAATAACATAGACATCAAAACATGTCAACTAAGAATCTTCAAAATATGCATGGATTAATTGGTAGCACCAAGCAAACATGGCAACATGATATAGCAGTTTCAGCATTGACAGAACATTAACAGCAAGTAGCCCACTTCACAAACTACATGGCATATAAGAATACATAGATTACACCATGTAAAGATGGCATAAATATGCTCCTAAAACGTGTAGACATTGTGTTCATAGGATGCACACACAAAATGCAACAAAAATGACAAAATAGCAAGTTACAACAGTTTTTAGCAGTTAACATCAACATGCACTTTTGCAATAGAGACTTAGATATCAAGATGCACCATAATATGAATTCAAATCACACCAACATGTAGAGTAGGAAGAGAAGAACATGTGCATATCAAGATCATCATCATAGGATCAACAGGGACAAAGTTGTGGCACTCACAAAAGGCATACATGATGTTAGCAAACAGCAGATTTCAGCAGCTTATATTACTTAGCAGTTTTGTAACGAAGATTTAGACATCAACATGAATCCTAATATGCATTCAAACTACTTCATCATGAAGAACACTCTGAGATGAACATTTTGACATATTATACGCAGAAAGCGGAGCAACATGCATGAAGTTATGGCATGGAAAACATGAGCACATGAGATGAGTTTTCAGGGACTAAAAAAACAACCTCACGGAGCGGAGCGGGTCGGGTCGCGGAGCGGGCTACGGATCGGGCCGGGGTCGAGGCGGATCCGTGCGTGGGGCAGCGGATCGGGCCGAGGGCGGACCCGGACGGCGGCGGCGGCTCTCCGGCGAGGGGTCGGCGGCGGCGAGCTTGAGGCGGCGGAGGAGGTTGGATCCAGGGTCTCCTTCCCCGGTTCTGGCCGGATCTGGGCCGGGGAGGCATGGGGGCGGCGAGCTCGGCCGGCTTGGAGCTGCGGTGGCCAGTGAGGAGGCGTGCCACGGCCGAGGCGGGCGGTCGGCGGTGGAGCAAGGGCGACGGAGCTCGGGCATCACGGCGCGGGGGCGGCACCCGCAGGTGGCGGAGCTGGAGAGGCGGGGGTGCGGGCCCTGGTCGCCGGCGGGAGGAGAAGGGCGGCGCAGCCCTTCGGTGGCCGGCGGCAAGGTTGCCGGAGGCACTGGCGGCGGGGCTCACGAGGTGTGGGCCCGGCGGCGGCGAGATCCGGGCCCGGGTGGGTCCGGGATGGGCTCCGCGGGCCGGCGGTGCGGAGGAGAGAGAGGGGGCCGACGGCGGTGACGTGGCACCATGTGATTCGCTAGGGGCGGTGGCTGGACATGTCCGGCCGTCGGCGAACATGTCCGGCGGCGCGGAGGGAGGTTGAGGGAGTCCCGGACTAGGGGGTGTCCGGATAGCCGAACTATCATCATCGGCCGGACTCCAAGACTATGAAGATAGAAGATTGAAGACTTCGTCTCGTGTCCGGATGGGACTTTCCTTGGCGTGGAAGGCAAGCTTGGCGATACGGATATGTAGATTTCCTACCATTGTAACCGACTTTGTGTAACCCTAGCCCTCTCCGGTGTCTATATAAACCGGATGGCTTTAGTCCATAGGACGAACAACAATCATACCATAGGCTAGCTTCTAGGGTTTAGCCTCCTTGATCTCGTGGTAGATCCACTCTTGTAACACACATCATCAATATTAATCAAGCAGGACATAGGGTTTTACCTCCATCAAGAGGGCCCGAACCTGGGTAAAACATCGTGTCCCTTGTCTCCTGTTACCATCCGCCTAGACGCACAGTTCGGGACCCCCTACCTGACATCCGCCGGTTTTGACACCGACATTGGTGCTTTCATTGAGAGTTCCTCTGTGCCGTCACCATCAGGAAGGATGCCTTTTCCCGTCTTTAAAGACGGCACCGTCGTCAAGGGAGCTTTGGCCGCCGGCCAGACTATCCGGCTAGGCGGTTTTCTTATGACCGCCTATTCGGCCACCGCTCCGACAATGACCTCTCAGGTCATTAAAAGCGATCTTCACGTCAGCTCGGAATTCGCCGAGCAGCTAGATCCGATTGAGCTCTCCTCCGTAAACGAGCTCTTCGATCGCATCGCCGCCCTGGGAGTCGCTACCGACTACGATCAGATTGGGCTTAAAACCGACCTGAGAGAAATTAACTCTCCCCAGGTTACCCTCCACGTTGTTGTGGTAGAGGAACAATGCGGCGACTCTTCTTCTATGTTAAAAACCAACTATGTCCGGATTCCCGATCCCTCCATGCGGGATTCCCGCGGAGGGACGGACGCTAATCAAATACTGAACCTAAAGTCAGGCATCGGACCAGATTTGTTGGAAAGCGTCCAGCAAACCAAGCTTCCGAATCCGGAAGCTTCTTGGCCTTTGAGCCTCAGATCGGGCGGGGTTCCGAACTTGACTCCACCCGCCCACCCAAACATAAGCGATCTATCTCAAATACGGCAAGAGCCCGATGAAACAGTACATCATTACTGGGCCAGATTCCTCCTGGTTATGAACAGGATAAAGGACTGCCGTGAAGAAAGCGCGATTTCAATCTTCTGCAACAATTGCACGGACAAGGGAATCATAAACGCCATCATTCGTGGCAAAGTTACACGCTTCGTCGACCTAGCGACCATTGTACAAAAATACTGCGCGATGGAGAGTGCCTGGAAAACCGAAACTGGGTTTTGGGACTATCCGGCCCTGAATACAACCCCAGTCCGAAATAAAAGGGTGCGTCATACTCAAGCACCTGGGTTAAAACCCAAAAAGCAAAAAACCCCTAAAGGGTACAGAACCGTACTGGAGGGATGGCTCAACGGACCCTGCAAAATCCACAATACGGAGGGCCCACTCCAACACATAGCCTTCGAGCATGTTGGATATTACGGCAGGTGGCCAAAAGTGGCGAAGGCTTTTGAGCCCCGGGCAACCAGCCCAGCAGCACCAGTACGGTATTAACAGTCTTCGAGACTTTCGCATCGAATAACATGCGGAAACGAACAATCCGCAGCCTCACCGAAGTCTACCAAGTAGCAACAACAAATCCATGGAGTGACACGGCTATCACCTTCAATGCCAGCGACGAACCTAAATTCCGAATAGCTAGAGCACCAGTCGCATTGGTCCTCAGTCCGATAGTGGACGGCTTTCGTCTTACCAAGGTACTCATGGATGGCGGCAGCGGATTAAACCTCATCTACGAAGAAACCCTTCAAAAAATGGAAATCGACTGGAGCCGCATCGAGCGGAGCAGCACAACCTTCAGGGGAATAATCCCTAGTCGAGAAGTACGCTGCACAGGAAAAATAACACTAGATGTAGTATTCGGCTCGCAGGATAATTACAGGTCCGAAGAGGTCACGTTCCAAGTGGCCCCATTCGGCAGCGGATATCACGCTCTATTACGGCGAGAGGCATTCACAATCTTCCAACCTATACCCCATTATGGGTACATGAAGCTCAAAATGCCCGGACCCAATGGAATAATCACTCTCGCCAGTGATCCAGATACAGCACTACGCGCTGAAAATAAGACAGCCGCACTGGCCCTAGAGGCATTATCCGAAGCCCTAGCGGCAGAGGAACTAACTGCGCTGCGCTCCATGGTGGATAGGGACGATGTGGTACTCGATAAGAGGTCCAAGTCCACCTCTTTCAAACCAGCAGACGAAATAGTCAAATTTCAGGTCCATCCAACGGACCCCACAAAGACGGCATCCATTGGGGCACAATTAAATCCTGATGTAGAAGCCGCACTACGAGAATTCCTCCGGGAAAATTGGGACATTTTTGCCTGGCACCCTTCAAACATGCCAGGAATCCCACGCAGGCTGGCAGAGCACAGCCTAAATATCCTAAAAGGATTCAAGCCAGTCAAACAAGCTCTTTGGCGATTTTGCGAACCCAAAAGACAGGCAATGGGAGAGGAGCTAGCCAAGCTCTTAGAAGCCGGATTCATCAGAGATATCAAACATCCGGACTGGCTAGCCAACCTAGTAATGGTACCAAAAAAGGACAAATCCTGGCGCCTCTGCGTCGATTTCAAAGACCTTAACAAGGCCTGTCCAAAGGACCCTTTCCCTCTCCCTCGCATCGACCAAATCATCGATGCTACCGCAGGGCACGATTCATTGTGCTTCCTCGATGCATACTCCGGATACCATGAAATCAAGATGGCGGAAAAAGACCAGGCCGCAACGGCATTCATTACTCCATATGGGCCATTCTGCTTCAACACAATGCCCTTCGGAATCAAAAACACCGGCGCAACATATCAGCGCATGATTCAGACATGTCTGGCTACCCAGATAGGCAAAACAGTAGAGGCATACATAGACGATGTGGTCGTCAAGACCAAACACGTCGAAACTCTAGTAGACGACTTGAGGGTGACATTTGGCAACCTCCGAGCATATGACATTAAGCTCAACCCGGAAAAATGTGTCTTCGGAGTACGAGCCGGAAAGCTTTTGGGCTTCATTGTATCCGGTAGAGGAATTGAAGCAAACCCAGCCAAGATCCGAGCTCTGTCACAATTGGATATCCCAAAAGACCTCAAGCAAATACAAAAACTAACTGGGTGCGTAGCGGCCGTAAGCCGCTTCATCTCCCGTTTTGGAGAAAAGGCTCTGCCCCTCTACCGCCTCCTCCGGCGCACCGAACACTTCGAATGGACGGATGCCGCCACGGCCGGACTCGAAGAAATCAAGGCCATACTGGCAACAAATCCGGTCCTGGCCGCTTCCAACCTGGGCGAACCTATGTTATTATATATCGTAGAAACACATCAAGTTGTCAGCGCGGTACTCGTCGTTGAACGAGAAACAGAAGGGCACATATTCCCTCTTCAAAAACCAGTGTACTTCGTATCCACTGTCTTAACTCCATGCAAGTCCCGGTACCCACATTATCAAAAGATAGCGTATGCGGTGTTCATGGCATCCCGGAAGCTGCGACACTACTTTCAAGAGTGTTCCATAACAGTGGCCTCCAAAGTACCTCTCAATGATATTATAAACAATCGCGACGCAATGGCAGGATTGCAAAATGGGCCATTGAGCTCTTACCATTTGACATAACCTACAAACCACGGCGAGCTATAAAATCGCAAGTTCTGGTTGACTTCATCGCCGAATGGACCGAAGCCGAAGTCCCTAAAGAGTACGGCGCGTACTCCAATTGGATCATGCATTTCGACGGATCCAAAATGTTGGCTAGCTTGGGGGCTGGCATCGTCTTGACGTCCCCAACTGGAGACATAGTCCAATATGTACTTCAAATAATGTACATGGACTCCAACAACGCAGACGAATACGAGGCCCTCCTACACGGCCTCCGGATGGCGATCTCCAAGGGCATTCAACGCCTAGAGGTGCGCGGGGATTCAAACCTCGCAATATCCCAAGTAAATGGAGACTTTGACGCCAAAGATCCGAAAATGGCAGCTTACCGCAACGCCGTCCTAAAAATATCAGCTTGGTTCGAAGGACTCGAATTCCACCATGTAGCCCGGGATAATAACCAGGCAGCAGACGTGTTAGCACGCATCGGCGCAAAACGCGATGCCGTCCCTCCAAACATCTTCCTGGAACGGCTCTTTAAGCCATCCGTATTATGGGAAGAGGAGTCTGGAAATAACTATCCGGAGCTAGCTGCAGCACCTAACTCAGACAAATCTGACACAATCGGTGGCTCAGCAAATGAAATAACACCTTCAGCCCACGAAATAATGGCAGTAATTGCCCCGTGGACGGAACCATTCCTAGCCTACTTAATTAGGCAGGAACTTCCCGAAGACCAAAATGAGGCCCGCTGCATAGTTCGGCGATCTAAAGCCTACAAGGTCCATGAGGGAGAACTTTATAACAAAAGCACAACCGGAGTCCTTCAAAGGTGTATCTCCGAAGAGGAAGGGTGTAATCTCCTGGCTGAAATTCACGCTGGACTCGGCGGGCACCACTCTGCAGCCCGGGCCCTTGTAGGCAAGGCCTTCCATACAGGATTTTATTGGCCGACAGCCCGGGCAGATGCTCAGGACTTAGTCCAACGATGCGTTGGTTGCCAGCTCTTTGCTAATCAGAGCCACATGCCACCCACCGCCCTCAAAACTATACCCATCACCTGGCTGTTCGCGGTCTGGGGGCTTGACATGGTTGGACCCCTTAAAGGGGGAACCCACAAGCACAAATACTTATTGGTCATGGTGGACAAATTCACCAAATGGATTGAAGCCAAGCTGGTTAAAACGGCAGAATCCGGACCTATGATAGATTTTATATCCGGGGTAGTACACTGTTTTGGCGTCCCCCACAGCATCATCACTGACAACGGCACGAATTTCATGGCCGACGAGGTTAAACTCTGGTGCAAAAATATGGGCATCAAGCTCGACTACGCTTCAGTCTATCACCCCCAAACTAACGTTGAAGTCGAGCGAGCAAATGGTCTAATCATGAGCGGCATCAAACCCAGACTAGTGCAGTCCCTCAAGGAATCTAACACACACTAGGTAGAGGAGCTCGACTCCGTACTCTGGGGGCTGCGGACCACGCCAAACCGAACTACCGGATTCACCCCATTTTTTACGGTGTACGGCGCAGAGGCAGTTCTGCCCTGCGATATAATTCATGACCCACCTTGCGTGTGCATGTACGAAGAAAGAGAAGCCAAGCTGGATCGGCAGGACAGTTTGGACGCCTTAGAGGAGGAGCGGGACGTGGCAAAAGCTCGTTCCGCGTTTTATCAACAGCAGGCTCCAAGATATCAAAGTAGAGAAGTACGGGCCAAAGCTTACAATGTTGGCGGACTTGTTCTACGCCTGCCGGACAAGAAGAAGGACAAACTTAAGCCCAAGTGGGAAGGTCCTGACCGGCGGAGCATACCGTCTACGCAACGCATCTGACAACCGACTCGAGCCGAACCCATGGAACGGAGCCTGTCTCCGAAGATTCTACGCCTAACGCTGGACTCAGAGTTCCTCTCACTCCTCCGTCCACCTTTTTCCATTTTCACTGTCTCTTGTCCCCCTCCTTCTTCCCACTTTTTTTCCAATACCTTGGATCGGCTGATTTGCGCATTGTTCGCACACACTTGATGTGCTCCTAGCACTCATTATACCTGGGGGCTTTTTTAGCAGAAGCTTATTTATACGGGCTTCATGCCCAACACATGTGTCATACTTCCGCATGTACCTTTTATTCACCATTATATGCATCGATATGACTTAAGTTTTGGCCAAGCTGGGTTGCCTGGCTCCTGTGCTTACCCCTACGTTCCCGATTGTTTGGCTAGGAGGTAAAGGGAGCACCTCTGCGATTGTTACTGCCGGGTCAGCCGGATGTGTACCTCAGACTGCGTGAAGCCGAAAGCTAGCATTCTTAAGAGAATATTCGGTCGGTGACTAGAAAGATGATTTATTACTTACTTATTTATTTGCCCCCAGATTCTTTTTCTGCTATTTTCGCAGTCCGGACATGCACTTTAGGGCATGCCTCCTAGGGAAAGGAACCCTTAACGGAACTATTCTCCCTGGAAGATGTTTCTTACTAACCATGTAATATAACATAGCTAGTTGGGCACTTGTCTGATAAAGCAATTATGACCCCGACGCCTTGTCTCCACACATGCCCCGGTTCTTCTATAACCGTAAGGGTATTCGGACACACTCCGGACTGTTGGGTCCCGAGGTTGAAGCGAAAAGGTCCGCAAAGACAAATGATCTACAATCCGGCTAGAAGGCATTTTACATGTCATTTCAACTTACATCGTCAAACTGACTGATTGTACTCCTCTTCAATCCCATCTAACAGGCTGTCTAATTTACAGTCCTATTGGGAATATTTTGCGGCCAGTTCTACTTGGCCGTACATCAAGCTCACAGGGATCTCCTTCCCATCAGGCCCCGCAGGTCCGACCTCGGCCATGTGGTTTGGGTCAACCTTCGGGTACCGCATCTTCACCATGGCCCAGGCCTCCCTGGCGCATTGACGGCAGGCCGATATCTTCCACAGACGGAGCCGTCGCCGTGCTCCCTGAAGCTTCTCAGCAAGCCCTCCAAGGCCCTCGGGTAGGGAGACGGAAGGCCATAAAGCCTGAACGACGCCACTCATCGCCTGCCGAACACGTTTGAGCAGTTGCACCAGCTCGGGAAGTTGGTCACCCGTTGAACCAGGCATTTCCTCCGCAGGGCGGCCTGTGAGCACACCTAAAGACACATTTCTGTCAATCGACTTCCTCGCCGAATTCTTCTTTTCAAAAAAATTAGCTCAAGCACTTACTATAAATGCCGCGACGAAGCCGCTGATTCTCCTTCACGAAGCCAGACAACTGGGCCCGAACACCTTTCAGCTCTTCTCCTAGCTGGGTGTGGGCATCTTGGAGCTTGTTTCTCTCCAGCTGCACCTTCATAAGCACCCTCTCGCCGGCCTTTAGCTGACGCAGTAGCTGTTGCTTGTCCGGATCTAGTCTGGAGCCCTCTGCAATATTATTGTCAGATTTACGCACACGCCACACTTTGTTAACTACTTATCTTTTCGAAGTATGTATTACCAGCGGGGGTCTCTGTGGCTCCCCGTGTGGTGGCTAGTGCGGCCTCAAGTTGGGCCTTGCACTCTTGGAGCTCCTGGGACAGGTGGGTATTCTTCTCCTTAAGATCCTGCATAATAAATGATCCTTAAATCAGTTATTTTAACTATTTTAAGTCTCGGGGGCTACTAGCATATATAACTATTAAAATTACTTACCCGTATGTCCTTCACATACTGCTCCGTGGCTCTGGTTAAACCATCTTGAGCAGCACGGAGGTGCGCGTTTCCCGCATCAAAGGCATTCAACGCCTTCGGGGAGAAACACGCATCACAAAGAACTGTCCGGCGACGCCTGTGATTCATGGCGCTCTCCACCTCAGATCGGGAGGCAGAAAGCCTGTCGGCATCCTCCGTCGGAGGATCATCCGTCTCTTGCCTTGTGTTCGCCTCCACTTCCGGACCACGCGATGGAGCATGGCTGGCGGAGGCTTGATTGGCAACCTCTCCGGACACTGTCCGGCTAGTGCTCTTTCTACCAGAAAAAGTTATGAGCATTAACATACCTCCTAGGGACCCTTCCCTTAAAAACAACGGTGCGCCGTACCGTTGCGGTGACGTTTCGATTCGCACCGCACTCCTCTTCCGCCTGCTGGGCCGAACTGACCCTTGCTGGTCAGCCGCTGCAGGATCGGCTTCCCGCCTTAAAGGCACCTCCTGCGATGCACCATCAGTATAGGATGGTCAGAATTGAGCACGGATCAAATGATGGTGTCAAGACCTCGGTCGTAGTCACCTGGGAGGCTAGAATCAAACCGGGGTAGTCAGCCGTAATGGCGACTAGGGCATTGTCCACGCTAAGTTGGTGGAACACCCCGTCAATCAGCTCCACCTTTATGTCCGGATCCTCTTCGGAGGTCGGATCAAGGGATCGTTCCGGATCCTCTGGCTGTGGAGTTAGGCTTCGTATGCCCTCCACGTCCTGGCGCAGCTCCTGTGTCGAAATCACAAAGTAAAATACTTGACTTTGGAAGTATGGATTGGGTAGATAAACGTCCGCTTACCCAGCTCCGAGGGTTATTCATGGAGAATCCGTTCAATGGATTCGTGTGGAGAAAGTCCTCCTCCTCCCCCTTGTACAAGCCGGACAGGATCTTTGCCAGATCGGCTGCCGAGCTCGGCCCTCTGCGGCCATGACGGGTGGCGTTGTCTTCCCCGTTGAAATCCCACATTGGGTGGCCCCTGTATTGGAGTGGTTGCACCCCTCGCATAATGCATGTGGACATGATTCCAATCATGGTCAATCCGGAGTGGGCCAGTAACCTAATCCGGCCCATCAGATAATGGACGCTCCCATCCTCCTCCCGTTGAGGGCTCCGTGGGCACCAACTCAGGCGTTTCTTCAAGGGAGCATTGCTGAACTCCGGTAGGCCGATCCGAACTGGATCCGGCAGAGGGGCGTCCTCCATGTAGAACCATTCCGAAGGCCAGTCTTCGGACGCCTTCTTCGGGGTGCCGGATAGATATCCGGTCCCAGCGATGCGCCATCTTTCGGCTCCGCCCACTTGATATATCGACCCCTCATAGGAACGGGGTACGAGGCAAAACAATCTCTTCCACAGCGCAAAATGGGGCTCAATGCCCAGGAACAGCTCGCAAAGAGCTAGAAAGCCCGCGATGTGCAAAATGGAGGCAGGTGTGAGGTGGTGAAGCTGGAGTCCGTAGAACTCCAGGAGCCCTCGGAGAAACGGGTGTATGGGAAATCCGAGTCCCCTTAGTAGATAAGGGACGAAGCATACCCGCTCTCCTTTGGAAGGGTTGGGGACGCTCTCCGCCTGCTTTCCACCCTTGAAGGTGGCCAGTCCGGCTCGAACCGGAACCATGAAAGCTGGGGGAAGATATCCCTCAGTTTGGAGCGCCACTAGCTCATTGTGTGGAACTGAGCATCTCCCCCAATCTCCTGGCTTAGGGCTGGGAGTGCAAGAGGAGGAGCCGCATCGACTATCCATGATGGAATGGATTTTTGTCACAGGCGCTTCGATGAGAACTTGCGGATGGAGGATGGTGTGAGCTGGATCTAGATCCTCGCCTCTCTTATAGGCGGCTCGTTCGCACGGCTAGGGGGTAAAATGTAAGTATACCCTAGCTTTTCGCATTCATACGACACGTGGAAGAAGGCCATTATTGGGCGTAGAAGCCAAGGAGCGCAACATTTATAAGGAAGCCGGACACTATTCAGCAGGAACATGAAGTTTGAAGGAGAACCCGCCTTGCAACGCCGAAGACAATATACACGCCGGACTCGTCGTCGCTGAAGCCCGGTTCGGGGGCTACTGAGGGAGTCCCGGACTAGGGGGTGTCTGGATAGCCGAACTATCATCATCGGCCGAACTCCAAGACTATGAAGATAGAAGATTGAAGACTTCGTCCCGTGTCCGGATGGGACTTTCCTTGGCGTGGAAGCCAAGCTTGGCGATACGGATATGTAGATTTCCTACCATTGTAACCGACTCTGTGTAACCCTAGCCCTCTCCGGTGTCTATATAAACCGGATGGCTTTAGTCCATAGGACGAACAAAAATCATACCATAGGCTAGCTTCTAGGGTTTAGCCTCCTTGATCTCGTGGTAGATCCACTCTTGTAACACACATCATCAAAATTAATCAAGCAGGACGTAGGGTTTTACATCCATCAAGAGGGCCCGAACCTGGGTAAAACATCGTGTCCCTTGTCTCCTGTTACCATCCGCCTAGACGCACAGTTCGGGACCCCCTACCCGAGATCCGCCGGTTTTGACACCGATAGAGGTGGTCTAGGGTTAGGGTAGGATTTTATCTGAAATTTCGGGGAGGGGGTGTTTATATAGGTGGAGGGAGCTAGAAGTGTCCAAATGAGGTGCAGTTTTTGCCCACACGATCGTGATCAAAGGACAAAGAGCATGGAGGGGGTTTGGATGGGCTATTGGGCTGTTTTGAAGGGGTGCTGGGCTGCAAAGAGAGAGGGGTTTCGGTTAACTCGGTTAACCATTGGGGCATCAAACGACCTCCGAATGGAAGGAAATTTGACGGGTGGTCTACTGTTGATATACCAAGGCCACTTGGAAAATCTCGGCCCATTCCGAGAACATTTTTGCCCCACTCACGAAACAACGTCTGAGAGGGGCGACGGGCACGTGCGAGTGTGGTTGGGCTCAGAACGGATAACGGAGAGAACCGGGAGGATCCGAACGGATGCAAGTTTTGAAAAACATGCAGAAGAAATGCAGATGATGACATGGAAAAATGCTACACACAAGCAAATGACATGGCAACGACGGCGAATAACTGGAAGACACTTGGCGCATCAGACTCGGGGCGTTACACAATATGAGCAACATAACCCTGCCAA
>NC_041393.1:541280365-541312243 GCF_002162155.2 Triticum dicoccoides | reverse complement strand
GGACTGGTCATCTATCTCTGAGTCCTCCTCTGGGGAGCTATCTATAACCAGCAAGACATGCGCTTTGTCACATAGCATTGTCTGCTCTGAAGACCTTGTTTCCACTCCAGATTTTTCCATGACCATGCCGAATGGCTGATGCACAGGAAGAGTAATTGAATGTACTAAAATTGTTGTTTAACACGTAATAAAAAAATTGATGGCATGATATAATGCACATATAAGATGACTGGCTAACCAGGGTGGCATTGCAAAATTCACATATATGATGCCTGGCTAAACAAGATGGCATTGCATGATTCACATATACGATAAAGAAACTAAACAGATGGCATTGAGACAAAGCATGTCTAAACTAAGCAGATGACATCTTTGATGTATACAGTAAGCAATGCAAGGCACCATATGAATGATATTACCAACATCAGTATGCAAAGTTAGAGTGAAGACATCATGGGGTAAATAGTAGTGGTCTTCTCCTTCTAAATCCCCCTCAGAACAATTATCTTCCTCTTGATTACGATCTGAAATGGGTGGAGGGGGGCTGCCTTTGCGCCCACCATGGAGCGACATATGCATGAAATTTTATTGCCATGCAAGGCTCGTCTCTTTTGCTCTACATGATCAGTTCCATTGTGTACAATAACTGAGATGCATAGGAATAAAACATAGTGAGATTATGTAAGGAGTGCATGCACAAATCCAGAGTGATGGTAGCAAACTGTGGATAGACCCAAAACCAATGATAGCAGGCAGATAATTGCTTTAGTTAAAAAAATACAGATAATGGCTCCTTTAATGTTTGTTTGCACCCAACATGAAACTCATAGTAGACATCCGAGATTAACCAGATAGTAGACAGACATTACTCATTGCTTCCCCAATATGTACCCCACAACCATTTAAAAACTCAAGTTTCAGCATTAGTTTGGACCTGACTCAGAGTCCAATAGGTGAACACGATGATAATGTAGCATGTCATCATATTAAGCGATGCATAACGTAAGAAGACACGGAAGAGTGCGACCTCTCTTGCGGACCCGTGTAGTCCTCAAGGTCATCTACTCAGTTGATGATGGTAATGTAGTTGTCGTGGCTGCCGGCGGCGGGGAAGAGGATCTGAGGCGGCGAAAGACAATCTGGAGAGCGGATCCCTGCGGTGGTGAACCCTTCCGTTGTTGGAGCAACTGAGCTAGGATGGAACACAACGCCACAGGATCAGGACAAACCACACAAGTTTTTCTTTGACACATATCTGTAACAGAAGTAATTGTGTAAGGGCTTGTTTGAATTTGAGGATTCTAACAATGCAGGGATATGGAATAGACATGAATAGGATAGGAATTCACGTGCAAAATAGAGAATTTAAAAACACATGATTTCTGCCAATCTGGGTGTTTGATTCAAAAGAATTGGAAGATCATAGGATGCAAATAAGCATGGTGAGATTAAGTCAAACCACAATAAAATGTACGGTTATAATGTTATTATGCTACTATCTCTTAGTCTTGTGTTTCATGAATAGGAATATGAAAAGGACGACAAGTGGAAATTAGAATTCCTACGGTTTTTCTTTCAAGGAGACACTAAAGGAACAAATCCTACAGTTTTCCTTTGCTCCATTCGTTTGCACCAAATTCATGAAAAGTAGTACCATAGGAAACTTTCCAATTCCTATGTTTTTCATTCACTTTTCCATTCAAGCACTGGCGATTCTAGTAGGCAGGCTTGAGCAAGGAAAAGCCTACACTAAAAAAATTGTGCTACTTATATTACTTTGGACCCAGGCCACTACCCTACTAGCTCAACTCCCAGGCCCATCGACAAATGCACAGCGCAAAGACGCAGAGATAATGATGGCGTTCAAGAGAGTCCATCACAGATAGCTAAGTTTCCTGGTACCTCACTTCTTTTCATATAGTAGGATAAAATAAATCATATTTCACGTTACTACGTGTGCTCAGTGGACAATATATATAACATGTAGAATAAAAAAGAGATGCAACAAGTGTACAACCTCTTTGGCGAAGCCATGTCGATCTCGGCGTGATTGGGTTGGCAGGTGAGGATGCTGCGGCTGACTTGGCTCTCAGAAAAGGGGAAGAAGATCTTAGGCATTTGGAGATGGAGCCCGAGGTACTGCTACGCTATGATGAAGGGTTTCATCATTGGAGCAGCTTCGGTGAGTTGTACGACGCCGAGGCTGAAGCAGGACAAGAGAGACAATGTTAACCTAAGTAGAATTCTAATAGCATCTCCAATAGATGATGTAAAATACATAACCACAAAGTGCTAGATGTAAAATACATCAGCCGCTCATCTCTGAACTTAACAGTCGAAACTGAATTTAATTGTCGAAACTGAACTTAAATGTCGAAACTGAATTTTGCCGTCAAAACTGAATTTTACTGTTAAAACTGAACGCACTAGAGGTGAGGCTACACGTCAGTCGACTGACTTTTTCTTCTCTGGTCAGTCAATTTTGTAGCCATTGGATAGGAAATCAAAGGCCTACGGTTCATCTTCAACCTCCACCCGCCGAGCCACCAGCCCCCACCGGCCAAACAACCGCCCCCGCCGCCTGCGGCCAGCGGTGCGCCGCCCTGCCAGCCCCGAATACACTACCCACCACCAGTCCGCCGCCGCCCCGGCCATCCCTCAAGGGCCTGATAATCCCCAAGTGCAGGGAATCATCGTAGCAATTCCCAAAGGTGGAAGTGATAAGAATGGAGTGTCTAACCCACAAGGAGCTAAAGGTAAGATTAATATTCTCTCAAGCCCTATCTGCCACTGATACGACTCTATGTGCACCAAACATTTTCTTCCAACTAGCTACAAGAAATAAAACTATGTTGTGGGTATGTAGAGCATAACTTTGTATGATAACAGAGATCTAAAATATAAAAGTAGGTGTTGTTATCATAAAGATAGAATATACTACTAAATAATATAAATAGCGAGTGTCGAATAATGATGTGTGCGGAATTGTCCTAGGCAATTGTTAACAAGATTGATAGTCGTCATTGCAATTTCATATGAGGGAGAGGCATAATCTAACATACTTTCCCTACTTGGATCATATGCACTTATTATTGGAACTCTAGCAAGCATCCACAACTACTAAAGATCATTAAGGTAAAACCCAACCATAGCATTAAAGCATCAAGTCCCCTTACTCGGGTTTGTGTTTCAGTCACTCATGCAACCCACTATAAGCGAATCATGAACGTATTGCAACACCCTACAACAAGAATCCCTCATGCTTGCACGACACGGAGGCTACCATAGGACAGCACCAAAATAAGACATACAACTCATACCAATCTAGACCATCAATCAACCCAAGGACAAAAGATATCTACTCAAACATCATAGGATGGCAACACATCTTTGGATCATAATATGTAGCATAAAGCACCATGTTCAAGTAGGGATTACAGCGGGGTGCGGAAGAGTGGACCAAAAGAGATGAGGATGGTGATGATGATGGTGATGTTGATGAAGACGATCACCGCGGCGTTGATTCCCCTCCTGATGGCACTCCGGTGCCACCAAGAGAGAGGAGGAGAGGTTCTCCCCCTTGTGCTTCCTCCTCCATGGCTTTCCCCCTCTGGTCCTTGGCCTTCATGGTGATGATGGCCCCTCCGAGATCCTCCTCCATGGCCTCCAGTGATGATGGCCCCCTCCGGCAGGGTACCGGAGAGGGCCTATATTGATTTCTCGTGGCTACAGAGGCTTGCGGCGGCGGAACTTCCGATCTAGGTTATTTCCCAAAGGTTTCTGTATTTATAGGAATATTTGGCGTTGGTTTCACGTCAAGGGGGGTCTCCGGGCTGTCCACGAGATAGGGGGGCGCGCCCTAGGGGGGGGCGCCCCCACTCTCGTGGGCAGCCCGGGACTCTTCTCGCCCAACTCCGATGCTCCGTGGTCTTCTTTTGGTCCATAAAAAATCCTCAAAAATTGGCACGTAAATTGGACTCCGTTTGGTATCCCTTTTTTCTAAAACACAAAAAGAAGGAGAAAAAAGAAAGTGGCACTGGGCTCTAGGTTAATAGGTTAGTCCCAAAAATCATATAAAATGACATATAAATGCATATAAAACATCATAAATGGATAATATAATATCATGAATACTTCATAAATTATAGATACGTTGGAGACATATCAGCATCCCCAAGCTTAATTCCTGCCCGTCCTCGAGTAGGTAAATGATAGAAGAAATAATTTATGAAGTGTGAATGCTAGGAGGTGCATAAGTTTGATCAATGATAATTTCAATCACCTTTTCTAGCATCAATATGTGTCATAATAATAGCTTATCTCATAAATCTTTTCATGATCAAGTAACAATATATTTACAATGTCAAGTATGGTTCAAAAACTTCATTGAGAACTAACAAACTTTAATCTCAGTCATTGAAGCAATTGCAATTTCATAACATCAGAAAGAGTCAAGAATAGAGCTTTTCAGCAAGTCCACATACTCAACTATCATATAGTCTTCTACAATTGCTAACGCTCACGCAATACTTGTGGTTATGGAGTTTCAGCCGGACACTGAGAAAGATAGGGGCTTATTGTGTTGCCTCCCAATGTATTCACCTTTAGGTGATGTCAACAATAATAGTCCATCCTAACATACATCCAATTGGATATATATATCATGATCTTTCAAACACGAGGAGCTTGCCAAAGGATAAAATGAAAAAGGGAAAGGTGAGGATCACCTTGACTCAAGAATAAAGTAAAAACATAAAGTAAAAGAGAGGCCCTTCACAGAGGGAAGCAGAGGTTGTCATGCGCTTTTAGGGTTGGATACACAAAATCTTAATGCGAAAGAACATCACTTTATATTGCCCCTTGTATCTGGACCTTTATTATGCAGTCCGTCGCTTTTATTACTTCCACAACAAGATCGTACAAAGCTTATTTTCTCCACACTAATAAGTTATGCATATTTAAAGAGAAATTTTTATTGCTTGCACCGATGACAACATACTTGAAGGATCTTACTCAATCCATAGGTAGGTATGGTGGACTCTCGTGGCAAAACTAGGTTTATGGATATTTGGAAGCACAAGTAGTATCTCTACTTGGTGCAAGGAATTTGGTTAGCATGAGGGGGATTGGCAAGCTCAACATATTTGGAAGGTCAATGACAATATACTTTAACTGAGATGTGAGAAAACACGAATCATTACGTTGTCTTCCTTGTCCAACATCAACTCTTTTAGCATGCCATACTTAATGAGTGCTCCTAATCATAAAAGATGTCCAAGATAATATATTTGTATGTGAACCTCTCTTTCCTTATTACTTCCTATTAATTGCAACGATGACCAAAACTATGTTTGCCAACTCTCAACAATTTTTATGCCTCATACTCTTTATATGTGAAGTCATTACTATCCATGTTATAAGCAAATGAAACATATATAATTTCAGATTTATGACATTCAACTCATTCAACCATTTACTCATAGGGTATAAGTGAAGCACATGAGCAAATGACAAACTACTCCAAAAGATATGAGTGAAGGACACTGAGTAGTCAAATAATTAACTAGCCATGGGAGGGTTCCTTTTTTATTAAATATTTCAGATCCAATGATTTTATTCAAACAGCAAGTAAAATTGAAAATACGCTCCAAGCAAAACACATATCATGTGATGAATAAAAATATAGCTCCGAGTAAGATGTACCGATAATTTTGAAGACGAAAGAGGGGATGTCTTCCGGGGCATCCCCAAGCTTAGGCGCTTGAGTCTTCCTTGAATATTACCTTGGGGTGCCTTGGACATCCCCAAGCTTAGAGTATTTCCACTCCTAATTCTCCTCATATCAATATCTCGCCCAAAACTTGAAAACTTCAATCACACAAAACTTAATGGGACTTCGTGAGATAGGTTAGTATGAGGAGTAAACCATGCACTTTGGTACTGTAAAAATACAAGGTTCATAATTTTTTTCACATAATTCCTACTGTAAACATATCATTTCTACAATTTATATTGAGAAATATAAGTCATGGAAACTAGAAAACAAGCAAACTATGCAAGGAAAACAGAATCTGTCAGAAACAGAACAGTCTGTTATGATCTGAACAATAACCATACTTCTTCTACTGCAAAAATTATGAAATAAATTGGTGGACGTGAGTAAGTTGTCTAATAATTTTCTTCAAAAAGAATCAACTCAAAATCACACTTCTGTAAAAAAAGACAGCTAAACTCGTGAGCGCAAAGTTTCTGTTTTTTACAGCAAGATCACATTAAGTCTCACCCAAGTCTTCCCAAAGGTCTTACTTGGCACTTTATTGAAACAAAAGCTATAAAACATGATTAATACAGTATCTTAATCATGTAGGCACACCAAAAACAGTAAGGATAAATATTGGGTTGTCTCCCAACAAGCGCTTTTCTTTAATGCCTTTTAGCTAGGCATGATGATTTCAATGATGCTCGCATAAAAGTTAAGAGTTGAAACATAAAAAGAGCATCATGAAGAATATGACTAGCACATTTAAATCTAAGTCACTTCCTATGCCTAGGGATTTTGTGAGCACACAATTTATAGGAACAAAAGTCAACTAGCATAGGAAGGCAAAACAAGTATAATTTCAAAACTTTAAGCACATGGAGAGGAAAGTTGATATTATTGCAACTCCTACAAGCACATATTCCTCCCTCATAATAATTTTCAGTGACATCATGGATAGCAACTTTGTTCTCAAACTCAATTGGAACCTTGTCCAAAATAGTGGAATACTAACTAAAGTTGACACTCTTCCAAATCCACTTTCATAAATATCGTACGAAGATTCAACACCCTCCAAGATAGTGGGATCACTAATTCCTAAAGTTGACACTCTTCCAAACCCACTTCAAATTATAGTATTATTCATACTCCAAAATATATAAGTGAAGTTCCTGGAGCGAGCATTCTACAATTAATATAGACTGGCCAATATCCAAGCTTAAAATATATAAGTGAAGCGTATGAAGCATTCTATAGAACCATACTCAAACGATTTAATTGAAGCACAAAGAGCAATTCTATAAGATCATACTTAAAAGATATAAGTGAAGCACATGAAGTATTCTATAAATAAATGAAGATCTATCTCATACTAGCATGATTCTTAAATAACAATACAAACACAAAGGACACAAATCATGTGAACAAAACAAAAACCGAGGTATACCGATATTTGTTGAAGAAGAAAGATGGGATGCCAACCGGGGCATGCCCAAGCTTAGATGCTTGAGTATCCTTTGAAATATTTTCTTGGGGTGCCTTGGGCATCCCCAATATTGAACTCTTGTCTCTCTTTATTCTTCTCACATCGGTAACTCCTCGTTCTTCAAACACTTCATTCACAAAAACTTAAACAAAAACTTGTGAGATCCGTTAGTGTAATAAAGCAAACTACCACTTTAAGGTACTGTAATTAACTCATTCTTTGTTTATATTTGTGTTAAACCTACTGTATTCCAACTTCTCTATGGTTCATACCCTTACATACTAGCCATAGATGCATCAAAATAAGCAAACAACACACGAAAAACAGAATCTGTCAAGAACATGACAGTCTGTAGTAATCTGAAAGTTTAGTAAACTTCTGTAACTCCAAAAATTATTAAATAAATTTGACAATTTGAAAATTTGTACAGACGTAATGTGAAAAAAGTTTCAGACCCATTTGACTTTCCAGTAAAAAACGTAAATTCATGCACTACATCCAAAGTTTCTGTTTTTGTTTTGCACATAGTAAGCAAGCAATCTTATCACACTAAAACCAAAACTTGGCACATTATTTTTATAATACAATGGATATATACAAGAGGATAATTATTTATAGACAAAATTCCATGAAAAATTCTACATTGTTTCCGTGAGCATGAACACAGGTGCTCAAGGTCGACCCTCACTTCTTCAATGCATAACTTTCCAATCACTTCTCTTTTTGAAAAACTTTTTTAGGCATGAGAGGCAAGTGATTCTTTTTTTGGTATTTTCATTCTTTTTAAAAAATTTTGTATGTTTCACCCACAACTAAACATAAACAAAAAGGAAAAACAAAATCTACTTAGTGAAGAAAGCAAACATGCACACACGAGAATATCAACCCCACGCTATTGCTCCCCGGCAACGGCGCCAGAAAAGAGCTTGATAATAACCAAGTGCAGGGAATCATCGTAGCAATTCCCAAAGGTGCAAGTGTCGAACCCACAAGGAGCTAAAGGTAAGATCAATATTCTCTCAAGCCCTATCTGCCACTGATACGACTCTACGTGCACCGAACGTTTGCTTCCAACTAGCTACAAGAAATAAAACTATGTTGTGGGTATGTAGAGGATAACTTTGTATGATAACGGAGAGCTAAAATATAAAAGTAGGTGATGTTATCATAAATTTAGAATATATTACTGAATAATATAAATAGCGAGTGTGGAATAATGATGGATCGGTGTGCGGAATTGTCCTAGGCAATTATTAACAAGATCGATAGTCGTCATTGCAATTTCATATGAGGGAGAGGCATAAGCTAAAATACTTTCCCTACTTGGATCATATGCACTTATGATTGGAACTTTAGTAAGCATCCGCAACTACTAAAGATCATTAAGATAAAACCCAACCATAGCATTAAAGCATCAAGTCCCATTTATCCCATACGCAACAACCCCCTTACTCGGGTTTGTGTTTCAGTCACTCACGCAACCCACTATAAGCGAATCATGAACGTATTGCAACACCCTACAGCGGGAATCCCTGATGCTTGCGCGACACGGAGGGTACCATAGGACAGCACCAAAATAATACATACTGCTCGTACCAATCTAGACCATCAATCAACCCAAGGACAAAAGATATCTACTCAAAACATCATAGGATGGCAACAGATCATTGGATCATAATATGTAGCATAAAGCACCATGTTCAAGTAGGGATTACAGCGGGGTGCGGGAGAGTGGACCGTGTAAAAGAGATGAGGATGGTGATGATGATGGTGATGTTGATGAAGACGATCACTGCGGTGATGATTCCCCTCCCGATGGCACTCCGGTGCCACCAAGAGAGAGGAGGAGAGGTTCTCCCCCTTGTGCTTCCTCCTCCATGGCTTTCCCCCTCTAGTCCTTGGCCTTCATGGTGATGATGGCCCCTCCGAGATCCTCCTCCATGGCCTCCGGTGATGATGGGCCCCTCTGGCAGTGTGCCGGAGAGGGCCTAGATTGATTTCTCGTGGCTACAGAGGCTTGTGGCGGCGGAACTTCCGATCTAGGTTATTTCCTGAAGGTTTCCTGAAGGTTTCTGTCCATGAGATAGGGGGGCGCGCCCTAGGGGGGGCGCCCCCACTCTCGTGGGCAACCCGGGACTCTTCTGGCCCAACTCCAATGCTCCGTGGTCTTATTTTGGTCCATAAAAAATCCTCAAAAATTGGCACGTCAATTGGACTCCGTTTGATATCCCTTTCCTGTAAAACACAAAACAAGGAGAAAACAAAAACTGGCACTGGGCTCTAGGTTAATAGGTTAGTCCCAAAAATCATATAAAATGACATATAAATGCATATAAAACATGATAGATGGATAATATAATAGCATGAATACTTCATAAATTATAGATACATTGGAGACGTATCAGGCCCCCCTCGTGCCGAGCTTTTTCTACGGCGATCCCCACGTCAACGCCCGACCACCGCCGGCGACCGCCGCCCCCACCCTGAACCCTAAGGTATATAGTGGGGTACCTCTCCGGTGAGCCCCCCTCCCTGCTGTGGCTGATCATCCTTAACTCCGGCGAGCCCCCCCACCCCCTGAAAACCGACTGACCCAAAAGTCGATTCAGTCGACTGAAGTGTAGCTAAATCGGAGCAGCATCGCAAGCAAGAGCAAGAGCGAGAGCAGCAGCGCAAGCAAGAGCAATAGCAAGAGAAGACCAGGCAAGGGACCGAGATCAAGAGCAGAGCAGCAGTGCGAGCGAGACCCAAAGCAGCAGCAGCTCCTACTGATGTGGACGTCGCCGCCGAGGGAGCGACGCTATGGAGGAAGTGGCCGACAACGCCGTCGTGGATGGAGCCACGCCGGGTCGGCTCGGGACCGAGCGCCGATAGCATAGTGAGATCGAACCAAGAAGAAAATGCGGTGATTAGTGTACAACTTCTTTGATGGCGCCGATTAGGCCGCAGCTTCATCCAAGGAAACGGGGATGATGCTGCTCTTCCGGTGGTGCAGGTGAAGACGGCGGTGTGGGAATGGAGGTGGTGCGAAAGATGAGGGGAACATCGAGGCAGCTCCTTGGAGGTGGAGGACGGGGTGTCTGAACTGGCGGTACGACCAGATCGACAATGGATCCTCATCCGGTACGGTGGATGAGGGACGTCGAGGTGTTGCAGTGGACGACATCGTCAGAGAAGAGGCTCTGGCTGGGTGGTGGACGGAGGAGGGTGTGGGGCTTCGTGGGTTTTCGCGCCCTCGGTGTATGAATGGGTGCTAGGATGGGATGGGAGTAGGGAACCATGGCTTAGGGAAGCTGAGGGAGTCCTGGATTAGGGGGTGTCCGGATGGCCGGACTATGACCTTTGGCCGGACTCCCGGACTATGAAGATACAAGATTGAAGACTTCGTCCCGTGTCCGGATAGGACTTTCCTTGGCGTGGAAGGCAAGCTTGGCGATTCGATATGAAGATCTCCTTCCATTGTACCAGACCCTGTGTAACCCTAGCCCTCTCCGGTGTCTATATAAACCGAAGAGTTTTAGTCCATAGGACGAACAACAATCATACCATAGGCTAGCTTCTAGGGTTTAGCCTCTCCGATCTCGTGGTAGATCAACTCTTGTAATACCCATATCATCAATATTAATAAAGCAGGAGTAGGGTTTTACCTCCATCGAGAGGGCCCAAACCTGGGTAAAAACATCGTGTCCCTTGTCTCCTATTACCATCCGCCTAGACACACAGTTCGGGACCCCCTACCCGAGATCCGCCGGTTTTAACACTGACATTGGTGCTTTCATTGAGAGTTCCTCTGTGCCGTCACCTTTAGGCCCGATCGCTTCTTCGATCATCAACCACGACGCGGTCTAGGGCGGGACTTTTCTCCCCGGACAGATCTTCGTATTCAGCGGCTTCGCATTGCGGGCCAATTCGCTTGGCCATCTGGAGCAGATCGAAAGCTATGCCCCTGGCCATCAGGTCAGATTTGGAAGCTTAAACTACACGACCAACATCCACGGGGACTTGATCTTTGATGGATTCGAGCCACGGCCGAGCGCGCTGCACTGTCCTGAGGGGCATGATCTAGCTCTGCCGCCGGACAGCTCCCGGAGCGCCGCTCAGGCGTCCACTCCGACCATTAGCTCGGAGCCGACTGCGCCAGTCGGGGACGGACGGTTGGACGCCGCCCCAGGAGCCGCAATCTCTACAGTGATGGAGCCCAATACCAGCCTAGTCCTTCGTGAGGCATGTGACTCCCAGGTGCCGGACACCGTTCCGGACTCCGGATCTTCCACACCCCTTCTGGTCGAACCCAATTGGGCCCCGATCATGGAGTTCACCGCCGCGGACGTCTTTCAGCATTCGCCCTTTGGCGACATCCTGAATTCACTAAAGTCTCTCTCGTTGTCGGGAGAGCCCTGGCCGTACTATGGTTAGCAAGGTTGGGATGCGGACGACGAAGAAATTTGAAACCCACCCACCACCCACTTCGTAGCCACTGTCGACGATCTAACCGACTTGCTCAACTTCGACTCCGAAGACATCGACGGTATGGACGCCAATGAAGGAGACGACCAAGAATCAACACCTATAGGGCACTGGAAAGCCACCTCATCATATGACATATACATGGTGGACACCCCCAAAGCAGGGGATGGCGATGAAAAAACAGAGGACGACCCCTCCAAGAAGCAACCTAAGCGCCAACGCCAGCGGCGCCGCTCTAAATCCCGCCAAAAAAAACGGCGAGTCCAGCACTAGAGACAACAACACCCCGGACAGTGCCGAAGACAACCCCCTCCAGCAGGATTCAGCGCAGGAGGACAAAGAAGCCAGCCCTCATGAGAGAGCAGCAGACAGGGAGGTCGAGGATGACAATTATATGCCTCCCTCCGAAGACAAGGCAAGCCTCGATGTCGACGACAAATTCGTCGTGCTAGAGGATCCCGTCGAACAAGAGCGTTTCAAACGCAGGCTTATGGCCACGGCAAGCAGCCTCAAGAAAAATCAACAGCAGCTTAGAGCCGACCAAGATTTGCTAGCCGCCAGATGGACTGAAGTCCTGGCGGCCGAAGAGTATAAACTCGAACGCCCCTCCAAGAGCTATCCAAAGCGCAGGCTGCTACCCCAACTAGAGGAGGAAGCAACTAAACCTACATCACCAGCGTATGATGCGCCCGATCAGCCACCCCGTGGCCGCGACAGAGAGGCCTTTCGGCCCTCAACTCAAGTCGCACCCCGGCGCCGCTCAAAAAATACCAGGGCACGGGGAAGCGCAACAGACCTGCGAGACATATTGGAGGATAAGGCAAGGCAAACAAGATCGATCTACGCATTGCGTGGGCTGCCCACGTCACGTGACGATAACCGTCACGCCGGATATGATAAATACAGCCAGGCCGAACACAATAGACAAAGCTCATCCGAGCTACGTTGCGATATAGCCCAGTACAGGGGCGCCGCACACCCACTATGCTTCACAGATGAAGTATTGGATCATCAAATCCCCGAGGGTTTTAAACCCATAAACATCGAATCATACGATGGCACAATAGATCCTGCGGTATGGATCGAGGATTATCTCCTTCATATCCACATGGCCCGTGGTGATGATCTACACGCCATCAAATACCTCCCGCTCAAGCTTAAAGGACCAGCTCGGCATTGGCTTAACAGCCTGTCAGCAGAGTCAATTAGTTGCTGGGAGGACCTGGAATCCGCATTCCTTGACAATTTCCAGGGCACTTATGTGCGACCACCAAGCGACGATGACCTAAGCCACATAATCCAGCAGCCAGAGGAATCGGCCAGACAATTCTGGACACAGTTCCTAACCAAGAAAAATCAAATAGTCGACTGTCCGGATGCAGAGGCCCTTGCAGCCTTCAGGCACAACATCCGAGATGAATGGCTTGCCCGGCACCTAGGACAGGAAAAGCCGAAATCTATGGCAGCCCTCACGACGCTCATGACCCGCTTTTGCGTGGGAGAAGATAGCTGGCTAGCTCGCAGCAATAACATAACCAAGAGCCCTGGCAACTCAGATACCAAGGACAACAATGGCAGGTCACGACGTAACAAGCACAATCGCCGCATTAACGGCGATCATACTAAGGATACAACAGTTAATGCCGGATTCAGAGGCTCTAAACCCGGTTAGCGGAAGAAGCCATTCAAAATAAACCCTCCGGGCCCATCCAGTTTAGACCGGATACTCGATCGCTCGTGCCAGATACACGGCACCCCCGAACAACCAGCCAATCACACCAACAAGGATTGTTGGGTGTTCGAACAGGCAGGCAAGTTAAGTGCCGAAAACAGAGACAAGGGGCTGCATAGCGATGACGAGGAGGAGCCCCGGCCGCCGAACGACACAGGACAGAAGGGCTTCCCCCCACAAGTGCGGACGGTGAACATGATATATGCATCCCATATCCCCAAAAGGGAGCGGAAGCGTGCTCTCAAGGACGTCTATGCGTTGGAGCCAGTCGCCCCAAAGTTCAACCCATGGTCCTCCTGCCCGATCACCTTTGATCGAAGGGACCACCCCACTAGCATTCTTCACACCAGATTCGCCGCATTGATCCTACACCCAATCATTGACGGATTTCACCTCACCAGAGTCCTCATGGACGTCGGCAGTAGCCTGAACCTGCTTTATCAGGATACAGTGCGAAAAATGGGTATAGATCCCTCAAGGATTAAACCCACAAAGACGACCTTTAAAGGCGTCATACCAGGTGTAGAAGCCAGCTGTACAGGCTCAGTTACACTCGAAGTGGTCTTCGGATCCCCGGATAATTTCTGAAGCGAAGAGTTAATCTTCGACATAGTCCCATTCCGCAGTGGCTATCACGCCCTGCTCGGACGAACCGCATTCGCAAAATTCAATGCGGTGCCGCACTACGCATATCTCAAGCTCAAGATGCCAGGCCCTCGCGGAGTCATTACGGTCAATGGAAACACCGAACGCTCTCTCCGAACAGAGGAGCACACGACGGACCTGACGGCGGAAGTACAAAGTAGCCTCTCAAGGAAACTCTCCAATCCGGCTGTTAAACGCCTGGACAACGTCAAGCGCGCCCGAAGTAACCTACAACAAAACCGACTGGCACGTTTCGAGCAAGCATAGCAGTGCGGCCCCAACCCCAGCCCTCGACAGATGGAGATTGTAGTACCACGCGTACATAACTACGCTATGGAAATACCATGGGCATAAGGGGAGGGGCACAACCACGGCACGCCCAGAATGCGGCTCAACCGCACTAGGGGCTCCATATTCTCCCGTTTCTTTTTTTATATACTTTCAGGACCCAACTATTCGGAAGGCCAGGGAGACAACAAACCACGTCAAAATGTTTAGGTGATCTCTATAACGAGCTAAATACCTATTTTACTTAAAGTCTCGCAGCTTGCCCCGGGAGGGGGACATGTTAAATAATCCCATCTCTTGCTTATCGCACTATTTGTATCGGTCTGCTTTCATAGCAGCCCCTTTTAATGAACAATACATAGCTCTTATCTTTTATTGTATTCATTTATTTTTATACAAATATGTTCAGTCATGACATTATGCAACCGTACACTTTGGTACCGCCAATACACCAGGGGCTTAAGTACCCCATAATACGGTGTGAGAAGACCAAACACTCTCATGAGTGCGGCACCCCGAACTTATAGCACTATATGCATCAGCTCCGAATCATGTCTTGGGTCAATAGTTGGGTTTGCCCGACTCCCATGTTTTGGTACCTTACATTCCACAATGTTGGCTAAGGTAGCGCTGGGAGAACTACTGCGATTGTGCCCCAGTTGAGCTGGGTTAACACCTCAGTAGAGAAATCTAAAACTGACCATCATGATAGTGCGAGAGACCTGTCGCTGTTCGAGAGGTTTTTTGAGTCCCTAAAGACTTATGCCGCTTAGAGCGAGGAGACGGATTTATCTGGCCTAGGCGTGGATAGCGCCCCGAACTCGGTCTTCCGAATACTAGGGGCTTGGCTGAAATTTAAAATTATAGAATTCTATGGCTAAGTGAGAGTGATAAAGCATTATAAGTTCGATGGCCTTGTTCGTTGTGCTGAGCGCCTCCCTAGATGGACCCAAGAATGGGAACAAGAGCAGTCAGGTTTATCCCGAACACCCCAGCACTCATGGCATGGGGGTAGAAGCCGACAACTTGCATCTCTCAGATTTCATAAACGGCCGCACAGAAGGTAATATTTTAAATTCAAAAAGCATTGCTTAGCGCATATGAACAAGTTTTCAGCGCATAGGATAAACACGAGCGAGTTTACTCAAAAATTACATCCATGGTACATTCCTCCGCCACAAGACGGGCACCCTTCAAGACGCCCTCATAATACATCTCGGGCCTGCGATGCTCTTTCCCCTCCGGTGGCCCATCCTTCACTAGCTTCTCAGCATACAGGTTTCCCCAGTGCACTTTAGCACGGGCAAAAGCCCCGCGGGAGCCCTCGATGCACAAGGAGCACTTGATGACTTCAAGCCATGGACAGGCATCCACCAGCCGCCGCACCAACCCAAAGTAGCTCAATGGCATGACCCCCCTAGGCCACAGCCGGCCTATCAGGCCCTTCATGGCATGTTCGGCTGCCTTATGAAGCTCAACCAGCTACTTCAGTTGGTCGCTCAAAGGCACCGGGTGTTCGGCCTCAGCATACTGGGACCAGAACACCTTCTCGGTCGAGCTCCCTTCCTCGGCCCGGTAGAACACGGCAGCGTCGGATGCACTGCGGGGCAGGTCTGCGAATGCTTCTGGGGAACTCCGGATTCGGGTAAGTAACAGGTAATTTACTGTCACATTCTTGCTTTGCATAAAGAATGCCTTACCCGCCGCAATCTTTTTCATCGCCTCAATCTCCTGGAGGGCTTTTTGGGCTTCGGCCTTGGCAGATTGGGCGTTTTCAAGTGCCGAGGCAAGCTCGGACTCTCGAGTCTTCGAGTCAAGCTCTAACCTCTCATGTTTTTTCACAAGAGCATCGAGCTCTTGCCGCACCTCCTCCACCTGTGCCTCTTGCTTCTCTCGCTCTAAGCGCTCCATGGCCGCATTATCTTCAGCCTTGGAAAGCACTTCCTTCAGGGTTGCCACCTGGGTTGTGGCCCCTGCAACATTCACGTTGGTCCTGTCACTATTTGCAACCAGGTATTTTAATATACATTTACATAAGGTATTACATACCTTCCTTGTCCTCGAGATGCTTCTTGGCACGGCCGAGCTCATTCTCAGACCGCTCGAGGCTCTGTTTCAATGCATCGACCTCCACAGTCAGTGCGGCAGAGGTCAGCAGCGCAGCCTGCATTCCCATATTGACATATTTATGTTAGACTCATGCGTATATCTTTTTTTTAGATCCTCAGTACGACTTTTCTTTCCGAACACCAAACTGAGCATCAGGGGCTACTGTCTATGCGGTAACATTTTTATATGTTTTGAATACATACTTCAAAGCCTGTTAGCAGGCTGGTACAGGCTTCGGTCAGCCCGCTCTTGGCGGACTGAACCTTCTGAATCACCGCACTCATAAGTGTGGTGCTCCTCGTTAATGGAGGCGCTGTTAAGCACCTCCAGCAAATTATCCGGCGTCTCCGGTTGGACGGAGGCCGTCGGCGTCGTAAGCTTGCCCTTCTAACGAAGGGGCCGCCTGCCGGACCCCAGAACCACTCAAGGCTCCGGAGCGGTGTCCGGCCCAGGGCTGGAATTAGATCCCTCTGGGGCTTTACCCCCTTTGGGCCTAGAGTCCGGGAGGTCGCCTCGCGGCGCCTCTAGGACCACCTCCTCCTGGTTTAGTCCCTTTTGGGACTCCACCTTGGCGTAGTCCGTAGGGAGAGGGGAGGAGGCCGTCGGAAGTGAAGCGCTATTCACATCCGACGAATCCAGGGAGCCGCTCGACGAATCACCGAGCTGAGCCTTGGGCGGACTGCATGATTAAATTCGGCATCAGAAGGTACCATACAATAGAGGAGCGCCATAAGTTATTCTGATATCCGGATACTTATGATTTTGCCAGGGGCTTGACCCTGGATGGCCGTTCCTCCCCGCCGTCTTCGGCATCGGAGGCGTAGTCCGGCAGAAGGGTCCTCCCCTTCTTGGACCCTCTAGCCTCCCCAGTTGGGGCAGCCTTCCTTTTCTTTCCTCCCCCTGCTGGAGGGGGAGAGGCCTCTTCTTCCTCCTCGTCGTCCTCTGAGGCGGAGGGTGCTTCGGGGTCGTCAGGAGATGAATCCGACACCACCAGGCGTCGGGAACTCTTTCGAGTCCCCGTGGCCTTCTTCTTGGCCTTCTTCTCCGGCAACTCGTGAGGTGCCGGAACCAGCAGCTTCGTCAAGCGTGCGTCTGCTGGGCCTTCGGGCAAAGGGGCCGGACAGTCAAACTGTCTGAATGTCCTCTTCCAGTCATGTCAAAGGAGCAGGAGTTTAGATCCTACATGGAGTCAAACTATGAAAATCAAGTGTCCCATGAAGGACTAAAAGCAAGCTTACTTCGGTGGCTTGGCGCTTGGCGCAGAATCCACGATCCTCGGTGACGGGAGGGGAGACCTCGGACCTCTTGAATAGCACCTTCCAGGCGTCCTCGTGCTTTGTGTTGAAGAGCCGGGACAACGTTTGGTGCTGGGCTGGGTCGAACTCCCACAAGTTGAAGGCCCGTCATTGACACGGGAGGATCCAGCAGAAGAGCATGACCTGGACTACGTTGACAAGCTTAACCTTCTTGTTCACCAGGTCTCGGATGCAGGGTTGGAGTCCGGTCACCTCTTTCGGACTACCCCACAACGGGCCCATCTCCTTCCAAGATGTGAGCCGTGTGGGGATGCCAGATCGGAATTCGGGGGCCGCTGCCCAGTCAGGGTCACGCGGCTCGGTGATATAGAACCACCCCGATTGCCACCCTTTGGTGGTCTCTACGAAGGCGCCCTCAAGCCATGTAACTTTGGCTATCTTGCCCACCATGGCGCCTCCGCACTCCGCTTTACGGCCGCCCACGACCTTCGGCTTGACACTGAAGATCTTCAGCCATAGGCCAAAGTGAGGCTGGATGCGGAGGAAGGCCTCGCACACAACGATAAACGCCGAGATGTTGAGGATGAAGTTCGGGGCCAGATCGTGGAAGTCTAGGCTGTAGTAGAACATGAGCCCCCGGACGAACGGGTGAAGAGGAAAGCCCATTCCACAGAGGAAATGGGGGAGAAATACGACCCTCTCATGGGGCCCAGGGGTGGGGATGAGTTGCCCCTTATCTGGAAGCCGGTGCGCGATGTCGTCAAACAAGTATCCGACCTTCCTCAACTTTTTGACTTGCCCCTCCGTGATGGAGGAGGCCATCCATCTACCTCCCGCTCCGGACATGATTGGAGAAGGTTGAGGTGAGAACTGCGGACTTGGGCGCTAGGGCTCGAGTGCGCAGGAATGGATAAGCAAAGGAGGAAGAAGGCATAAATGGAAAGGGTGGATCCTTATCCCCTTATATGGGCGGCCGAAAACTACGAGCACCCACCAGCCTAGTAAAACTCGCTTATCTCCCAAGCACCGCGATTAATGGCGCGGTTGGGTTACCCACGCCCGTATTGATGAGAATCCCGGAATAAGGGGACACGATCTCTGCTTTGACAAGACGTGCCAAGGAAACCGCCTCGCTAAACACGCTGAGGTGGGGCAGTAAAATGTTTCGAACAAAGGCTTGGATATGGCATGATGTCATGCTACGAAATACATCCGCAGATTAGATTTGTACGATATTATTCTCTCTACGGTGGTATGTGGAACTTATTTTGCAGGGCCGGACACTATCCTTGTGTTCAACATCTTCTATGAGGTATTCGGAGGAGGAACCCGCCTTGCAATGCCGAAGACAATCTGCGTGCCGGACTCGTCGTCATTGAAGCCTGGTTCAGGGGCTACTGAGGGAGTCCTGGATTAGGGGGTGTCTTGATGGCCGGACTATGACCTTTGGCCGGACTCCCGGACTATGAAGATACAAGATTGAAGACTTCGTCCCGTGTCCGGATAGGACTTTCCTTGGCGTGGAAGGCAAGCTTGGCGATTCGATATGAAGATCACCTCCCATTGTAACCGACTCTGTGTAACGCTAGCCCTCTCCGATGTCTATATAAACCGGAGAGTTTTAGTCCATAGGACGAACAACAATCATACCATAGGCTAGCTTCTAGGGTTTAGCCTCTTCGATCTCGTGGTAGATCAACTCTTGTACTACGCATATCATCAATATTAATCAAGCAGGAGTAGGGTTTTACCTCCATCGAGAGGGCCCGAACCTGGGTAAAAACATCGTGTCCCTTGTCTCCTGTTACCATCCGCCTAGACGCACAGTTCGGGACCCCCTACTCGAGATCCGCCGGTTTTGACACCGACAGACGCGCTTGTCCGAAATGTGGGGTAAGTTACGAAAGTACCCCCACCGATTTGAGGCGGTTCTTTCGGTTCAGGGGTACCATGTCATTTCGCATGTCAGGATTTCACAGGAGGTGGGAGTTTTCGCGCGCGTTGTAACTTGGGAATAGCAAGGCGCGGGTTGAGATGGAGGGAGTTGTCGGAGCACAACGAGACAAAGATATATCTTAAATATTTCGGGGTAACAAGGCGCGGGTTGAAGAGGCGGGAGTTTCGCATCATGATAGACCGAGACGCTAGCTTGAAATTTCGGCATAACAAGGCGCAGCTTGAAATCTCGGGAGAACAAGCTTAACGTGTACCCAAAAAAAGACAATTCGCACATCATCACTAGAGAGAGCCATGTCCCGTTTTACTATAAGCTTTGAGTCATATATGCACGATGTAGATGTTAGTTTAATTCTTATAGTTCATTTCATTCAAAATCATCTAGTTTTTCTAAGAAATCTAATCTATTTTAAGATTCATGGAATTGTGCGTTGTAAGACATAAAGTAAAAATAATAATGGCAAATGATGTAGAAAAACATTTGGGAAATTCTGATACGGAAGATTCTAGAACAAAGAAGAAGTGCTTGTGTTTTGAGGTTTGTGCATTATGCTTAAGTTCAACCATGGAGTCTTCTAGATTGTACATGTGGCAAAATCTGGTGGAATCTAGATGATATCCAATGGCCAGTAGTGCTCAAATTTGCCATCTTTGCACCATTGGATTTGCGTCATCCAACGACCAGCTTTCAATGTTAAAGTTACCCGCACACTATATAAAAATATAAAATATAATATATATATATATGGGTATATATATAGATATGTGATTCGAAAGCCACCCATCATCTCCAATTAGAATAGTGTGTCCATGCACAGATGCAATGTGGCCAAACGATGTCTGCCATCGGTATCTCAAATTCAAATCAGTCTGAACTTGTTCAATGTGTATACATTACAACATGCTCGTTTCCAAACCACACCGCGTAGACCTCCATTATATTCATGCATGCATGGTTTTCAAACATCTTGATCTCTTATTCAAATATTTGAATGCGACTTTACATTGATTATGACCTCACCTAGTCTTTTACACCCACACAGTCATCTTCTCTTTATAATTGTACCACTAACTTTCTCTCGTGCATGCATGCACACACACTACCAGTCGGCATTATCCATCACACACATGCAATCTTTTTCTTCAGGCCGATCTCCCATGAAGGCACACACACACACACACACATCCCCCTCTCCATCATATCGGGCATTCTTTATCTCTCACGTGCATGCGCAACGATCGATGTTCCTCTATGTGTGTTGGTATATAGCTAGGTCTTTCATAGTTTTCCACACAAACCGATCAATCTATATATCTAGTGAGGTCTCACCCTATTTCCCACGTCCACATCGATAAATCTATACCTCTCTATATAGGATTACATATATAGCCAATACACCCACATTAATTATATATCCAACGTTCCCCTCTCATCATCCATGCCTTCCGCTTCATCTCTCAGACGCGCACACAATGGCGAAGATAGGGGTGTAGCGACCAGACCTCAAACAGTCTGACCTCCGTGCATCAGTGTCATCCCTGGATCGGTAATGCTGATATGCACAGTACTTGAAGGATTTATAACAGAGTAGCAAATCACACACTTATTACATCGAATATCTCAAAAGAGAACTTATTACAATAAATATGGCTTAATGCCATCTAATAATGATAATAGCGGAAGGCTTGGAAGATAAAGTGAGTCCATCAACTCCAACGACATCACTGAGTGAAAGATCACGACCTAAGGCACCTTACTCATTGTCTGAAAAGTCTGCAACACGAACGTTGCAGCCCGAAACGGGTCAGCACATGGAATATGCTGGCAATGTAACACATAGAGAGTAATGAACGAAATAATGCTATCACTACATGCATATTTGGCTGGTGGAAAGCTCTATGGTTACAATTTTGCATAAAGCCATTTTTTTCCTACAACAAAGGAATAAATTTTTATTTAACTAACATGGTCGTTGTTAAACATTGAGAAGGTAATCCCCCTCTCAATCCCAATTAAGCATCATCATTAAACCCAACAAATTAAATTAAGTAACATGATGAGATCCACATGATAATCCAAGAAACTAGATACTCAAAACGTCCATAACCGGGGACATGGCTAACCATGATTAGTTTGTACACTCTATACAGGTTTGCTCACTTTTCCCCACAAGACTCGATCTCCTCCGTTGAATTTCTCGCACTACATGATGTTTGAGAAACGGATGACTGAGACACAGTCTTTCAGAAGCATTAGCACCTTACGATGGGTAGACAGTTACACCTACTTTGCCCTACATCTGCTAGTCTACCACTGTAAGAGTTCACACAACTTAATCAACTATGCTAGATACCATAATAGCTTGTGGCTGCACATGGAAGTTTCTAGCATGAATAATCTTATGATCCCTTTGAGCCTGGGTGGCAGTCCATAGGAGAATCACACGGTACCCCGAGATTTCCAAAAATACAGGCATCACTGGGTTCCCCAGGTGCCTCAATCCACCCAGATGTGCATTAAAGTAGCCACCTTAAGTTAACCATTAATTAACAACACTCACATATGTCATGGATACACTCACCCAATCCACGTCTACAAGCATAGCATAGCAATATAAGCAAACGTAGAAGTAACTCCCAAAGGTTTGGTAATAAATAGGGCAATAGGTACTACCTCATCTACTTCCCAAAACCCACATATTAATCAGATCCTAACCATGCAATTGTTTGAGGATTGATCTAATGCAATAAAACTGGGTAGCAAAGAGGTATGACCCAAGTGTTACTTGCCTTGCTGATGATCCATGAAACCTAGAGACTCGTAGTAGCACGCTACGCACTCCGGGTACTCTATTGCAAATAAACAAACATACAATAAGCACTCATCTAGAAGCATGGGTAAAAATCAAATAAGAGATCTAACCAGAAAGTTCAACTTAACAACTCCGGTTTGCAAAAAGAAACAAATCAAACAAAACAACGAAACTCAAACTACGAAAGAAACAAGATTTGTTTACTAATATAGACTTAAGTCAAATTTTACAGTAGCAAAAACTTGTTTAAGTTGGTTAAACAGAAAGAGGGTTTCGAGACGAAACTCTAGGCGCTTGAATCACCTGATTCTGATAAACGAGCGAAAAGATAAACTAAAACGAAAATTAGGGTAGAAATCACGATCGAAAATAATCGCGAAAAAACCCTGGAAAAAGAAAAACTGACGAACAGGCTAATGAACAAACATTTGCTGTCTGCGGCTAAATGGTGAAAATCATTCGTTAAAAAGAATGAACGGGTGTTTGCTAAATAACTAAACCAAAAAAAATAAACCGATCTATTAAAAAAATTAACCGGGGTTTATAAAAAAACCTAATGGTTTTCTCTTGAAAACCGCGGAGGTGGCGGCTACCTCCGGCGGGTCCGGCGAGGCGGCGGCAGGTGACGGGGCAACGGCGGCGGCTGGTGCGGCTTAGGGTTAGGGTTTCGGCCCGGGGGGGCTTGGGCTGGGGCTGGCTCGGCGCCTCGGGCTTTAAAGGCCTGGCTGAGTCAGTGTCCCAGGCGGACACGGCCCGGTAAGATCGGTGGCGTTTTGTTTAAATTAATTCCGCGCAGAAAAACAAAGAAAAGAAATACTAAACGGTCTCTAAAAATCCCGAAATAAATTTGGGCCTATAATGCAATTTTGAAAAACACATATTTTTCCTAATTCAAATAAAATAGCGATAAAACTACGAATAAAAATCTTATTTGATTTTAATATTAAATCTCCAATATTTCTTTATTTTGGGAAAGTCATTTTATTCCCTCTTTTTTTATAAAACAAATAAAAGAGAGAAAATAATTAAAATCAATTGATCCTCTTTTCAAAAATTTGAGAAAACTCAAATATGAAAATAATGAAATCCCCAACTCTGTCCATGGGTCCTTGAGTTGCGTAGAATTTCTAGGATCAAGCCAAAATGCAATAAAATATGATATGCAATGAAGATCTAATATATAACATTCCAAATTGAAAACCTGGGATGTTACAAACCTACCCCCCTTAAGATGAAACTCGCCCTCAAGATTCGGGTTGGCTAGAAAATAGGTGAGGGTGATCCTTCCGTAGGTCTTCCTCTCGCTCCCAGGTGGCTTCATCTTCGGTATGGTGGATCCACTGAGCCTTGCAGAACTTGATAACCTTGCTACATGTGACTCGGCTGGCAAACTCAAGAATCTTGACTGGTTTCTCCTCGTAGGTCAAATCATTATCCAACTGAATCGCTTCCAGTGGCACTGTATCTCTCAGAGGTATATCAGCCATCTTTGCGTGGCACTTCTTCAACTGGGAAACGTGGAACACATCATGGACTCCTGACAATCCTTCGGGCAACTCCAACTTGTCAACTTCTCCCATACGTTCCAAAACTTTGTATGGTCCCACAAAACGTCGCTCTAACTTTCCCTTAACTCCAAAACGCTTAACTCCTCGAAGTGGGGACACTCGAAGGTAAACTCTGTCTCCAACTTTGTAAACTGTCTCCTTGCGTTTAGAATCCGCATAGCTCTTCTGCCTGGACTGGGCTACCTTGAGTCTATCACGAATCAGCTTAACCTTCTCTTCGAACTCTTTAATCAAATCTGGTCCAAACAACTGACGGTCTCCAACTTCATCCCACAACAACGGTGTCCTGGACCTCCTTCCGTACAAAGCTTCGAAAGGGGCCATCTTCAAACTGGCTTGATAGATGTTGTTGTAAGAGAACTCTGCATAAGGCAAATTTTCGCCCCAACTAGATCCATAATCTAGTGCACAAGCTCTCAACATGTCCTCCAGAATCTGATTGACTCTCTCAGTATGTCCATCTATCTGTGGATGAAAGGTTGTACTGAACTCTAGCCTGGTACCCAAAGTTTCGTGCAACTGATTCCAGAACTTTGAGGTAAACTGGGTTCCTCTATCTGATACAATGGTCCTCGGAACTCCATGCAGACATACGATCCTGGTCATGTATATCTTTGCCAACTTAGCACTGGTGTAAGTGGTCTTCACTGGGATGAAATGAGCTACCTTCGTCAAACGATCGACTACAACCCATATTGAGTCATAGACTGAATGAGTCCTGGGCAATACCGTGATAAAATCCATTCCTAGCTTATCCCACTTCCATTCGGGTATCGGCAATGGCTGTAGCAATCCTGCTGGCTTCTGATGCTCTGCCTTTACTCTCTGACATACATCACAAACTGCTACATACTCCGCAATATCCTTCTTCATTCCGGTCCACCAGAAGTTGTCCTTCAAATCCAGATACATCTTGGTATTTCCTGGGTGAATCGAATACGACGAATCATGGGCCTCCTGCAGAATCAACTTCCTAATCTCCGGGTCATTAGGCACATATACCTGGTCCTCAAACCATAAGGTATCGTGCTCATCTTCACGAAATCCCTTAGCTTTTCCCTTGCCCATCCTTTCCTTTATCTCGGCAATCTCCTTGTCCGTCTTCTGAGCTTCTCTGATCTTGTCCATCAAAGTAGACTGAATCTCCAATGCTGCTACATAGCCTCTCGGAACTATCTCCAAACATAGCTCGCGAAGATCCTCTGCTAACTCCTTGGGTAACTCTCCGGTGATGAGTGTGTTGACATGGCTTTTGTGGCTCAACGCATCAGCTACTACGTTAGCCTTCCCACGATGATAGTGCAGTCTCATATCATAATCCTTGATGAGCTCCAACCATCTCCTTTCCCTGAGATTTAACTCCTTCTGCGTGAAGATATACTTCAAACTCTTGTGATCCGTGTACACCTCACAATGGTTTCCGATGAGAAAATGTCTCCATGTCTTCAACGCATGCACTACGGCTGCTAACTCCAAATAATGTGTAGCATAATTCAACTCATGGGGCTTAAGCTGCCGAAGGCGTAAGAAACAACTCTTCCCTCCTGCATAAGCACTGCTCCAAGTCCTCGACGAGAAGCGTCACAATATACTTCATAATCCTTGCACTGATCTGGCAGAATCAACACTGGTGATGTAACCAAACATTTCTTCAATTCCTGGAAACTGGCCTCACATTCATCAGTCCATTTGAACTTGTTGTCCTTCTTCAACAACTCCGTCATGGGCTTTGCAATCTTCGAGAAATTTTCAATGAATCTCTGGTAGTATCCTACGAGTCCAAGAAAACTCCGGATCTCTCTAACTGACGTGGGTACTTCCCAATTTTTCACAGTGACAACTTTGGTGGGGTCTACTGTTATTCCTTCTCCGGATATAACATGTCCGAGGAATCCAACTTCCTTCAACCAAAACATGCACTTGCTAAACTTGGCATATAACTGATGTTCTCTGAGCTTTCCCAGTACCAGACACAAATGCTCCTTATGCTCGTCTTCATCTTCGAGTAGACCAGAATATCATCAATGAACACTACGATGAACTTATCCAAAAACTCCAAAAACACCCCGTTCATCATGTTCATGAAATAGGCACGTGCGTTAATCAGACCAAATGACATAACGGTATACTCATATAGCCCGTACCTTGTGGTAAAAGCTGTCTTAGGTATATCCTGCTCTCGAATCTTCAACTGGTGGTATCCTGATCGCAAATCAATACTTTAGCTCCTTGCAACTAGTCAAACAAATCGTTGATCATTGGTAGTGGGTACTTGTTCTTGATTGTCACTTCATTCAATCCTCGATAATCAACTACCATCCTCAATGATCCATCCTTCTTCTCCACTAGAAGCACTGGTGATCCCCAAGGTGATGAACTTGGGCGAATATAGCCTTTATCCAGTAACTCCTTAATCTGTTTCTTAATTTCCTCCAAATCCTTTGCGGGCATCCTGTACAGTCTCTTAGATATTGGCCCTGTGTCTGGCATAAGCTCAATAAAAAAAACTCAATGTCTCTATCTGGTGGCATGCCTGGGAACTCTTCTGGATATTCATCGGGGAAATCCTTCACCACTGGCATTTCCTCCTTTACAACTCCTGATAATGAATTCACTTGAGTCCTCTTCGGCACATGCCGGGATACATACTTAATCCTCCTTCCTTCTGGGGTGGTGAGCAAGATCGGCTTACTGGCGCAATCGATGTTTCCTCCATACATTGATAGCCAATACATATCCAGAATCACATCCAAACCTTGCGACTCCAAAATTATTAGATCCGAGGGGACAACAAGCCTACCTATGGTCAATGGCATCTGAAAAACATCCTTGACTTGCCATATACTCCGCTCCTAGTGAGCTTACTAACATATGTGTTCTAAGAACTTTTGTGGGCAGCTTATACTTATCCACAAATCCCCTTGATATGTATGAATGTGATGCACCAGTATAAAAAATAACGGTTGCAGTAAATGACTTAACCGAAAACTTACCTATTACTGCATCTGGCTGAGCTTCTACCTCCTCCACATTAATGTGGTTCACCTGTCCCCTGTTGAAAGGGTTCGGCTTCTTCCCAGAGCTTCCATTGCCATTTCCATTCTTTGCTTCAGGACATTCATTGGCATAATGTCCCGTCTTCTGGCACTTGTAGCAAGTAACGTGGCTCAGGTCCTTCTTGCTAGGCGTTGCTGGGTTGGAACGGTTCTGTCCCTTGCTTCCTCCATTATCATTCCCATTCCTGGGGCCACTATGGTTGTGCAAACTTCCTCCATTATGGTTGTGACCTCCATGGTTATGCTGAAAAGGTCCTCCTGAGTTCGGGGTAAAACGGGGCTTCTGCTGAGCTCCAGAATTGTACTTCCCTTGTCCATACTTCCTCTTGCGGTTGTCAATCTGCTGCTGCTTCCCTTCAATCATGAAAGCTCTATCTCATGGTAGTTTTTGAAGGTTGCCACCATCAACTGCATGCTCAGCTCATCATTCAGTCCTTCCAGAAACTTCTCCTACTTAGCTGCATCCGTAGCAACGTCATCTAGGGCATAACGTGCATAACGTGCTAACTTACTAAAATCATCCACATACTGGCCAACTGTACGTCCTCCTTGGTGCAAGTTGCGAGACTCACGTTTCTTCATGGCCATAGCTCCTACTGAAACATGGGCAGTACGGAAAGCTTGCTGAAACTGGTCCCATGTGACAGTGTCGATGGGGTAAGTGGCTGTGAAATTCTCCCACCATGATGTTGCGGGTCCATCAAGCTGATGTGTGGAAAAATGCACTCTCTCCGCATCTGTGCATCCTACAGTGGTCAACTCCCTTCCATCCTTGCGGATCCAATCATCTGCAACTATCGGCTCGGTGCTACTGGAGAACACTGGTGGATTAAGCCTGAAGAAACGGGCTAAATGATCAACAGGTGGTGGTGGTGGTGGGTTGTTGTTGTTGTTTTTCCCCTGATTCTGATTCTGGACTAGTATCTGCATCAATGCCTTCTGCTGCTGGATCAACTAAGTGAGCTCCGGTGGGAAAGCAAATCCATTATCGCGTCTCGGAGGCATCTGAGGGTTTAGAAATGATGAGAAAATGGAATAGAATGAGGTCTAGAGGGAAAACACTACCCATATGCACATGAGACAAACACAATCATATCACTCCAATAAATTCAAACAAGGGCATACAACGGTCTAACTATTGTTACAAAAGTGCTCGGACTATGCTATATACATGGGGGGATACTACTACTTTTATGGTGGTCGACTAGAAAAAGTGATCGGTCGAAGACTCCATGATATCTGCTCCAGCTTCATCAACAAAGTCATCATCACTATCATCAGGGTCCGAGTCGGTGTCGTTGATGATGATGTAGTTCTCCGGGCAAGTGGAATCGTCGTCATCTCCTCTTGGCGCGGGGTCTCCCATGAATACGCCGATCTTCTTTATTAGGTCGTCATTCTTCTCCAATAATGTTACAATTTCCTCCTCATATACATCGCGTGTAGACTAGAGTTCTTCCTCCAGCTTTGTGATCCTGGTCATTGCCTTCTTCAGATCTATCATGCATGCGCACATCTGGTTCTCCTGGCAACGAATGTGCTGGTTTAACTCCTGGATGAAAGCTGCAATAGATCTGTCCTTCCTGGTGTTAATCATCTCCCATTGCTCATCTTGATGCCCACAAATTTGGTAGATAGTATCCTTGAGATCCTTGTGGTAAACTTGTCCAATACATCCCATGGTGATGTGGGCTGTCATGCTCTTTCCTACACTCTAGGTTGGTGCATCAAAGGGAAACTCTATGGGCTCAGTGGCTGGCCTGAACGTCCTTCCTGGAACTTGAACTTGAATCATCCAACGCTCCTCTTCTGGTAAAGTGGCGATGTAGGTCCTGGAGAAGCTTGGTACTCCGATGTTCAGGTATCTAGTGACTTTCTTCAAGTGGCGTCTGAAAGGTGTATCTTCATCCGGTTGCGTGAACTTGCTCCTTGCATCTGCCATCCTAAAGAGTAGAAAAGGGAGAGGAGTTAGAAATGAGAAGAGAGTAGTGATCTAGGGCTTTAGCTTAGTGGTCGTGTCCTACAGTCAACGTGTGCTCTGATACCAGTAGAGACCAGACCTCAAACAGTCTAACCTCTGTGCATCAGTGTCATCCCTGGATCGGTCATGCTGACATGCACAGTACTTGAAGGATTTATAACAGAGTATCAAATCACACACTTATTACATCGAATGTCTCAAAAGAGAACTTATTACAATAAATATGGCTTAAGGCCATCTAATAATGATAATAGCGGAAGGCTTGGAAGATAAAGTGAGTCCATCAACTCCGACGACATCACTGAGTGAAAGATCACGACCTAAGGCACCTTACTCATCATCTGAAAAGTCTATAACATGAACGTTGCATCCTGAAACGGGTCAGTACATGGAATATGCTGGCAATGTAACACATAGAGAGTAATGAACGAAATAATGCTATCACTACATGCATATTTGGCTAGTGGAAAGCTCTATGGTTACAATTTTGCATAAAGCCAATTTTTTCCTACAAATAAGGAATACATTTTTAGTTTAACTAACATGGTGGTTGTTAAACATTGAGAAGGTAATTCCCCTCTCAATCCCAATTAAGCATCATCATTAAAGCCAACAAATTAAATTAAGTAACATGATGAGATCCACATGATAATCCAAGAAACTAGATACTCAAAACGTCCATAACCGGGGACACGGCTAACCATGACTAGTTTGTACACTCTGTAGAGGTTTGCGCACTTTTCCCCACAAGACTCGATCTCCTTCGTTGAATTTCTCACACTACATGATGTTTGAGAAATGAATGACCGAGACACAGTCTTTCAGAAGCGTTAGCACCTTACGATGGGTAGACAGTTGCACCTACTTTCCCCTACATCTGCTAGTCTACCACTTTAAGAGTTCACACAACTTAATCAACTAAGCTTGTGGCTGCACGTGGAAGTTTCTAGCATGAATAATCTTATGATCCCTTTGAGCCTGGGTGGCAGTCCATAGGAGAATAACACGCCCCCCCGGGATTTCCAAAAATACAGGCAACACTGGGTTCCCCAGGTGCCTCAATCCACCCAGATGTGTATTAAAGTAGCCACCTTAAGTTAACCATTAATTAACAACACTCTCATCTATCATGGATACACTCACCCAGTCCACGTCTACAAGCATAGCATAGCAATATAAGCAAACGTAGAAGTAACTCCCAAAGGTTTGGTAATAAACAGGGCAATAGGTACTACCTCATATACTTCCCAAAACCCACATATTAATCAAATCCTCACCATGCAATTGTTTGAGGATTGATCTAATGCAATAAAACTGGGTAGCAAAGAGGTATGATCAAAGTGTTACTTGCCTTGCCGATGATCCGTGAAACCTAGTGACTCGTAGAGCACGCTGCGCACTACGGGCACTCTATCGCAAACAAACAAGCATACAATAAGCACTCATCTAGAAGCACGGGTAAAACTCAAATAAGAGATCTAACCAGAAATTTCAACTTAAGAACTCCAGTTTGCAAAAAGAAACAAATCAAACGAAACAACGAAACTCAAACTATGAAAGAAATAGGCTTCGTTTACTAATCTGGACTTAAGTCAAACTTTACATTAGCAAAAACTTGTTTAAGTTGGTTAAACAGAAAGAGGGTTTCGAGACGAAACTCTAGGAGCTTGAATTACATGATTCCGATAAACGAGCGAAAAGATAAACTAAAATGAAAATTAGGGCAGAAATCACGATCGAAAATAATCGCGGAAAAACCCTGGAAAAAGAAAAACTGACGAACAGGCTAACAAACGAACGTTCGCTGTCTGCGGCTAAACGGTGAAAATCGTTTGTTAAAACGAACGAACGAACGAACGGGCGTTCGCTAGATAACTAAACCGAAAAAAACGATCTATTAAAAAAATAATCCGGGGTTTCTAAAAAACCGACGGTTTTCTCTCGAAAACCGCGACGGCGGCCGCTACCTCCTACGAGGCGACAGCGGCGGGGCTCCGGCGGCGGCGGTCGACGGCGAGGCGGCGGCGTCGGTGGGTGGCGGCGCGGCGGCAGCGCCGGGCGCGGCTTAGGGTTAGGGTTTCGGCTTGGGGCGGCTTGGGCTGGGGCTGTGTCACATCCCTAGTCTGGTATGACCTAGACTAGCTAGTCATTTGTGCATCATGTTTAAATTCCATTTAATTTTGAAATGAGGATTTGTGAAACCCTCAGAATCATCTCTAAAAATGACCCAAATAAAAATTGTTCCAAAAAGGGTCCAAGAAAATGCTCATATTGCTCTCTGAAAATATTGGACAGAGATAAAAATCAAACCAATATTTTTAAGAGCTCATAAGTATTTATTTTGGGCATTTGGAATTAATGCATAAATATTTGCATTGGAAATATATTAGTTATATATATTAATATATGTCCAAAAATTATGCCGCCTGTTGGGGAACTCTGGAATAATGCCACTAGTTCCTACAAAAATGGGCATAAGGAAATAAATTGATTTAGTATTATTACTAAATCAAAACATATGTCAGAGAAATAGAAAAGAAAACAGTTATAAAAAAAGGATACTTACCTGGGCCTCCTCCCTGTGCAGCCCAGCAGCAGCCAGCGCCGGCCCAGCCCACTGGCCCCTCCTCTGTCGTTTTCGTCCTCGACAGGGGTATGGGCGCATGCCCGACGCGCGCGCGCTCCGCCGCGCCACGCCACCAGCCTCCCTGCCTGCCTGCCCTCTCCCCTCCTCGTTTGGACGCCTCTGGAGACGCCACGCGC
>NC_041393.1:541271623-541280122 GCF_002162155.2 Triticum dicoccoides | reverse complement strand
AGCTAGCCCCGCCATCGAAGCCGAGCTCCGACCGCCGCCGCGAGCTTTGCTCTGGCGAGCTCCGGCCTCCCCAGCTCCTCCCACCTGCCCCTCCAGATGCGCGAGAGCCCGGGCTACGCCCCGGTGCTCTCCGACGCCGTCCCCGTGGCCGGTATCGCGGACGCCGCCGCGTCCAGAGGTCGCCGCTGACGACCTCGCCGGCCTGACGGGTGGGCCCCGTCGGCCAGGTGATTAGCTTAGTGCTAATCACCGTTAACTAACCCCCCCTGACACTGACAGTGGGCCCAGCGCCACTAACCTTTTTAATTAGGATTAAACTAACCCTGTTTAACCCCCTGTCACTGACGTGTGGACCCCACACGTCAAGTTTGACCCCAGTCAGCCGCAGTTGACTGCTGACGTCGTGCTGACGTCATGCTGACACAATTATTTATTTTCTGGAATTAAAATAAATCAGGAAATTCCAGAAAATGTTCAAAACTTCAAAAATTCATAGAAATTCAACCGTAGCTCAGATTGAAATAATTTATATATGAAAAATTATCAGAAAAATGCAACCTTTCCATCTGTACTAGTTTCGTGCATGAAAAACCAACTTATACATGCTGTATATGAGAAAACACATTATGGCATATTAAGAGACTTATTTTAGAGTTGCATTTGAGCTTTTGGTTCAAATGGACTTCAAACCAAATGATTACTAGTTGCATTAGCTCAAACAGCATCACATCTACATGCCATGTTCATGCATCATATTGTTGCATATGCTTGTGTATTGATTGTTGGCACCGTTCCTTCTCGATAGGTCTTGCTCCGGAGACCGTTCCAGAATACCTGTCTGTGAAGCAGTGCCTCCTCTGTTGATCTACTAGGCAAGCAAACCCCCTTGTTCATTTCGATAAAACCCTACTCTCTCGCTCCTGCTCTCAGTTATTGCATTAGGACAACAACGATTCATCTGCTACTTTGTGCTGCGGTAGTTGAACCCATTCCTCTGCATGACCTGTCATTGCCACAGTAAATAGTTGAAACCCACTAGCATGTGTAGGAGTTGATTGAGCCATGTTGTGTTCCTACCATGCTATGCCTGCTATTGCTTAGAGTTGTGTCAGGTCTGGTTCATCGAGAATGAATTGGAGTGTTACGATATGTTCTGATGCTGAGAGTGAAATGTGTGAACACGATTTGGTAAAGGTAGCGGTGAGAGGCCATGTAGGAGTACATGGTGGGTTGTCTCACTGGAACCGTCCTTAAGCACTGAGTTCTATGTATGTTGTCCAATGACTCGATACTACCACACATTGGGTTCCGGTAACTCGACCCCTCTCGACTTATTAACCAACTTGGTCTCTGTCCAGGAGTCGCAACTAGTTTCTGGTGTTTGTAGGTAGTGCTATTTTTCTACCAAGTGGCACCCGGCAGGGTGGGCTTGGGACAGACTAGGCACACGTGGCCTGGTGTACCGAGTGGCACCCGGATGGTGGGCTCGGGAACCCTGCACACATCGTTTGGGGCCGTGAGCGACACCCCGGCCGGATCTCCTTGCGGATGGAACCCGAATAGGCGATAAACCTGGACTAGAGTCTTGTGTGGTTAGTGAAGTCGTGGCCGACACCCTCGCCAGGCTTCCGCTTGAAGGTTGCCGAGATACATGACGTGTACATGGCAGTAAGTGGCGAGAGCGTGTGTGAAGAAGTACACCCCTGCAGGGTTAACATGATCTATTCGAATAGCCGGGTCCGCGGTTATGGACTTCTTGGATGCTTACATGGTACATAGACAACTTGAAGTGGATACTATAAAATGCTCAAGACAAGTGTGAGTGCTATGGATGGCCTTCTCGTAGGGAGACGAGGATGAATCCATAGTAGTGTATTGTGTGGTGATTAGTGGACTCGTGTGTGCCATATCACCTCAAGAAGTTCTGGTAGTCGTAGAACAGGTTAGCCACAGAGTCAAAGCTGGCTTGCTGCAACTAAACCCCACATTACCCTCTTGATACACATGCATGTATGATAGGATCTGATGTAAGTCTTGCTGAGTACCTTTGTACTCATGTTGCTTTATTTATGTTTTTGCAGCGGAGACTTCGGTCTTACTAGTGTTCTCATGGACTTCGACAAGTAGCTTGTACCTCAGCTACAATCTTGATCGGACGTTGTAGATAGTCAGGCTTTCAGCCTTTTTCATTTATAGATGTCTGTACTCAGACATGTAATGCTTCCGTTTGTTGCTTGATTGCTCTGAATGTTGGGTCATGTGACCCCTGTTTGTAATAATGCTATGATGGATCTTTGAGCCTTATCTATATGAGTTGTTGAGTTATGCTGTGATGCCATGTTGTACAGCACATACTTGCATGTTATGCGTACGTGTAATGTGTATTGCTATGTGTGGGATCTGACTATCTAGTTGTTTATCCTTAGTAGTCTCTCTTACCGGGAAATGTCTCCTAGTGTTCCTCTGAGCCCTGGTAGCTTGCTACTGCTCCGGAACACTTAGGCTGGCCGGCATGTGTCCTTCTTCGTTCCTGTGTCTGTCCCTTCGGGGAAATGTCACGCGATGATTACCGGAGTCCTGTTAGCCCGCTACAGCCTGGTTCACCGGAGTCCTGTTAGCCCAGTGCTACAGCCTGGATTCACTCGCTGATGACCGACACGTTCGATGCTGGGTCATGGATGCCGGTCCCTGTAAGTTAGTGCCACTTTGGGTTTACGACTAGCCATGTCAGCCCGGGCTCCTTATCATATGGATACTAGCGACACTGTCATATATGTGTGCCAAAAGACGCAAACGGTCCCGGGCAAAGGTAAGGCGACACCCGTGGGGATACCGTGCGTAAGGCCGCAAAGTGATATGAGGAGTTACATGCTAGATCGATGTGGCATTGAGTCGGGGTCCTGACAGCTCTTGGTATCAGAGCCTGACTGCCTGTAGGATTACTAAGCCAAACTGGTCGAAGTTGAGTCTAGAAATTCTTTAGTTATGTAAGGGAATTGATTGTGGGAAGGAACGTAAGGCTCCTTTTACTCCTTTACCTCATGGCCTTCTGATTTGAGTCGTCCTATCTTTCCTACGGGGTTAAGGAACTAGGCTTTCTCTTCCGTCTATCAGGATCACGTGTTACTATTCCGTAGTCCCATAGGATTGGTTGATCAGAGTCATACCCGAGTTTTGAGTATTTCCGGTGTAGTCTGTTTAGTATGATCTCAGAACCTTGAGTAATGCTGATGAGTATGTTACCACCCCATTTTTAGTAGGATGTCTCATTCTGAGCATTTTTTTGCCGTTATGCTGCCGGAATTTCCCTAGGAGTTCGAGAGATACTAATTCCTTGTCCTACATTCTACAGTCTATAGTTGATGCTGACTCCGTCCCTGGTTTCGTTTCTTAGGATGTCATCAAGTTCTATTATTCGTAGCCAGAACCATGAAGATGGTAGGGATGAGGATCCTCCCGACCCGCCTTCGTTGACAGAGTTCATGTTAGAAATGGAGAGGAACAAGCGTGAGTCTAACCGTTTGTTGGCACGTATCAAGGAGAACACCGCACATCGGTCCAATAAGTCTGCGACCATTCATGATTTCATTCGCTTGCACCCACCTACCTTTCATCATTCCATCGAGCCACTCGATGCAGATGACTGGCTCCGTAGCATCACTCATAAGCTGCGTTCCGCGAACGTAGCTGAAGATGACAAGGTCACCTATGCCACATACCACCTGGAAGGTCCTTCTAGTCTTTGGTGGCAGAACTATGAGGCTATGCTTCCAGCTGGCCAGAATCCTACCTGCAGAGATTTCACTGAGGCTTTTCGCGAGCATCACATTCCTGAAGCCCTCATCGATCGCAAGAGAGAAGAGTTTTGTAGTTTCACCCAGAGTAAGATGGTTGTTGATGCTTATAGTAGAGAGTTTGAGAACCTCGCTCGCTATGCCACAGAAGAAGTGTCCACGGACGCCAAGAAGCAGGCCAGGTTCCGGAAGGGTCTCAACCCCAAGTTGCGTCATGATCTACACCTGCATCATTATGATACATTCCAAGCCCTTGTGAACAAGGCCATCAATGCAGAGACAGCTCAACTCACTTACGAGGAGTCTCGTAAGCACGCCCGTGATTTGGGATCTTCTTCCGGTTCTAGTTCTCAAAAGCGCCGGATTTGGGTTCCAAACTCCGCTCTTCCTTCCGGATATACACTGAGGCCATCCTATGTGGTGCCTCCCCCAGCTCAGTCGTATGTTCCACCCATGCCTACTGGTAGACCGCTTGTTAGTGTGGGTCCACGTCCAACCTCAGGGACTTGCTTCACATGCGGGAAGCCAGGACACTATGCACGTGACTGCTCTCACACTAATTATGCTCCACCCCAGCCCGAGAAGTATGTTGGCTGTGTTAAGCCATCACGCAAGATGATCAGTGTCAAGTCAGCCCCCACTGAACATGGACGTGTGCATCACGTCTCAGCTAAAGACGCTCATGATGATCCGGATGTCATTCTTGGTACACTCCTTGTCAATTGTCACCCAGCATCAGTTCTGTTTGATACTGGAGCATCTCACTCCTTCATTTCTGAAGGCTATGCTCGTTTGCACGACATGTCATTTGGTGATATGCCAACTCCGCTTGAAATCCAAACCCTAGGGTCTAGATGGCAGACCACCAGAATCAGCCATGGTAATGAAATCCTTGTTGACAGAATTGTATTCCTTGCATCACTTGTAGCCCTCAAGTCCTCAGATATTAACATCATCTTGGGTATGGACTGGATGACAGCTCATCAAGCCAAGATTGATTGTTACACCAGATCTGTTCAGCTTACACACCCATCTGGCAAGATAGTCACCGTCTCCACTAGAGTTGCAAAGCGTCAGCTCTATTCTCTTAATGCCAGCCCTCTTCCAGACCTTGAAGATATCCCGGTAGTTCGTGACTTTCTGGATGTTTTTCCAGAGGAACTGCCAGGTGTTCCGCCTGACAGAGATGTAGAGTTCGTCATAGATCTTATCCCAGGAACTGCTCCAATCTCTAGGAGACCTTACAAGATGGCACCCTTAGAACTAGCCGAGCTTAAGAAACAACTTGATGAGTCCTTGCAAAAAGGTTTCATCCGTCCCAGTTCTTCTCCTTGGGCTTGCCCCGTCCTCTTCGTCAAGAAGAAGGATGGTACGGACCGGATGGTTGTAGATTATCGTCCCATTAATTTGGTCACAATAAAGAACAAGTATCCGCTCCCCAAGATCAACGAGCTGTATGATCAGCTCGCTGGATCCTCATTCTTCTCCAAGATGGATTTGAGGTTAGATACCACCAAATCAAAATCAGAAACGGGGACATCCCCAAGACGGCCTTTGTCACTCGTTATGGCCAGTACGAGTACACCGTCATGTCCTTCGGTCTAACCAACGCCCCAGCCACATTCTCCCGCTTGATGAACTCGATCTTCATGGAGTACTTAGATAAGTTCGTCGTGGTTTACCTCGATGATATTCTTATTTACTCAAAGAACGAAGAAGAGCATGCCGAACATCTTAGACTTGTATTAGAAAAACTCAGAGAGCACAGCCTTTATGCCAAGTTCTCCAAGTGTGAATTTTGGTTGCTTGAAGTGACCTACCTAGGCCACGTAATCTCTGGTAAGGGCATTGCTGTCAACCCCGAGAGAGTCAAGGCCGTTCTTGATTGGACTCCACCTGAGACCGTTAAACAAGTTAGGACTTTCCTTGGTCTAGCCAGCTATTGTCGCCGCTTTGTTGAAAATTTCTCCAAAGTAGCCAAACCCCTCACGGAACTTCTCAAGAAAGATAAAAAGTTCGAGTGGTCCCCACAGTGTGAGTACAGTTTTCAGGAACTGAAAAGACGCCTGACTTCTGCTCCCATACTTGTGCCACCGGATTTCACAAAGGACTTTGTTATCTATTGTGACGCCTCACGACAGGGACTAGGTTGCATTCTTATGCAGGATCGTCATGTGATTGCCTATGCATCTCGACAGTTGCATCCACATGAGGATAATTATCCTACACATGATGTAGAGCTTGCAGCCGTAGTCTATGCACTCAAGACCTAGCGACATTACCTTCTTGGTAAACATTGCGAGATCTACACCGATCACCAGAGTCTCAAGTATATCTTCACCCAACCGGATCTGAACCTTAGGCAAAGACGTTGGTTGGAGTTAATCACAGATTATGATCTAGGGATTACCTACACCCCAGGCAAAGCCAATGTCATGGCTGATGCTCTAAGCCGTAAATCCTATTGCAACAATCTCATGTTGCAGCATGGCCAACCACTTCTCCATGAGGAATTCTGTAAGCTTAATCTTCACATTGCTCCTCACGGATTCCTTCCTACCTTGGTGGCGAAACCTACCATTGTGGATCTTATCATAGAAGCCCAGAAGCATGATACGGGGATTACCCGGATCAAGAGAAACATTGCCAAGGGTATTGCTGGTAGTTTCTCTATAGATGATCGAGGTGTTGTTTTCTTTGGGAACCGCCTGGTGGTCCCCAAGAAGCAACATCTTCGGCAGTTGATTCTTAAGGAGGCGCATGAATCTCCTCTCACGATTCATCCCGGTAGTACTAAGATGTATCAGGACCTACGCCAGAGGTTATGGTGGACTAGGATGAAGAGAGAAATCGCTGAGTTCATTGCTAAATGTGACGTTTGTCGTCGCGTTAAGGCAGAGCATCAAAGACCTGCTGGCACCCTTCAGCCTTTAGCTATTCCTGAATGGAAATGGGATAAAGTTGGTATGGACTTCATCACCGGCTTTCCCAAGACGAAGAGAGGGAATAATGCTATCTTCGTAGTCATTGATCGTCTCTCCAAAGTGGCGCACTTCCTACCTGTTCGAGAGAGTATCACTGCTAGTCAGCTCGCTGACTTATATATTTCTCGAATAGTATCACTTCATGGTGTTCCACTAGAGATCAATTCAGACCGTGGCAGTCTTTTCACTTCTCATTTTTGGGAGAGTTTCCAAACTGCCATGGGCACCCATCTTTCCTTCAGTACCGCTTTCCACCCTCAGTCAAGTGGTCAGGTGGAACGGGTCAATCAAATTCTCGAAGACATGCTTAGAGCTTGCGTTATCTCATTCGGTATGGATTGGGAGAAATGTATTCCTTTTGCCGAGTTTGCTTATAACAATAGCTATCAATCCAGCCTCAAGAAAGCTCCTTTTGAGGTTCTTTATGGACGAAGATGTCGAACACCTTTGAACTGGTCAGAAACCGGTGAAAGACAATTCTTTGGACCGGACATGATCCAGGAGGTAGAAGAGCAAGTTCGCATCATTCGTGAGAACTTGAAAACAGCCCAGTCTCGTCAAAAGAGTCAGTATGATCGTCATCATAAGGATATGACTTGTGAAGTTGGCGAAAAGGCTTACCTTCGGGTTACTCCCTTGAAGGGTACCCATCGTTTCGGTATCAAGGGCAAGTTGGCTCCTCGTTACATTGGTCCCTTTCGCATTCTCGCTAAACGAGGAGAGGTTGCCTACCAGTTGGAACTACCCCCACATCTTTCTCGAGTTCATGATGTCTTCCACGTCTCTCAACTCAGGCGTTGCTTCTCGGATCCCATCCGCGGAGTGGACCACGAAACGCTTGATCTCCAAGATAACCTCACATACCGAGAGTACCCGGTTCGCATTCTTGATCAAGCAAAGCGTGTCACTCAACGTCAGAACATCAAGTTTCTCAAGGTTCAGTGGTCTCATCATTCTGAGAGAGAAGCTACTTGGGAGCGAGAAGATCGTCTTCGATTGGAGTACCCCGCTTTCTTTCCGTCGACCCCTGAATCTCGGGACGAGATTCTTTCAAGTGGGGGCGAGTTGTCACATCCCTAGTCTGGTATGACCTAGACTAGCTAGTCATTTGTGCATCATGTTTAAATTCCATTTAATTTTGAGATGAGGATTTGTGAAACCCTCAGAATCATCTCTGAAAATGACCCAAATAAAAATTGTTCCAAAAAGGGTCCAAGAAAATGCTCATATTGCTCTCTGAAAATATTGGACAGAGATAAAAATCAAACCAATATTTTTAAGAGCTCATAAGTATTTATTTTGGGCATTTGGAATTAATGCATAAATATTTGCATTGGAAATATATTAGTTATATATATTAATATATGTCCAAAAATTATGCCACCTATTGGGGAACTCTGGAATAATGCCACTAGTTCCTACAAAAATGGGCATAAGGAAATAAATTGATTTAGTATTATTACTAAATCAAAACATATGTCAGAGAAATAGAAAAGAAAACAGTTATAAAAAAAGGATACTTACCTGGGCCTCCTCCCTGTGCAGCCCAGCAGCAGCCAGCGCCGGCCCAGCCCACTGGCCCCTCCTCTGTTGTTTTCGTCCTTGACAGGGGGATGGGCGCGTGCCCGACGCGCGCGCGCTCCGCCGCGCCACGCCACCAGCCTCCCTGCCTGCCTGCCCTCTCCCCTCCTCGTCTGGACGCCTCTGGAGACGCCACGCGC
>NC_041393.1:541254703-541271157 GCF_002162155.2 Triticum dicoccoides | reverse complement strand
CTGTAGCTAGCCCCGCCATCGAAGCCGAGCTCCGGCCGCCGCCGCGAGCTTTGCTCCGGCGAGCTCCGGCCTCCCCAGCTCCTCCCACCTGCCCCTCCAGATGCGCGAGAGCCCGGGCTACGCCCCGGTGCTCTCCGACGCCGTCCCCATGGCCGGTATCACGGACGCCGCCGCGTCCAGAGGTCGCCGCCGACGACCTCGCCGGCCTGACGGGTGGGCCCCGTCGGCCAGGTGATTAGCTTAGTGCTAATCACCGTTAACTAACCCCCCCTGACACTGACAGTGGGCCCCAGCGCCACTAACCTTTTTAATTAGGATTAAACTAACCCTGTTTAACCCCCTGTCACTGACGTGTGGACCCCACACGTCAGGTTTGAACCCAGTCAGCCGTAGTTGACTGCTGACGTCGTGCTGACGTCATGCTGACGCAATTATTTATTTTCTGGAATTAAAATAAATCAGGAAATTCCAGAAAATGTTCAAAACTTCAAAAATTCATAGAAATTCAACCGTAGCTCAGATTGAAATAATTTATATATGAAAAATTATCAGAAAAATGCAACCTTTCCATCTGTACTAGTTTCATGCATGACAAACCAACTTATACATGCTGTATATGAGAAAACACATTATGGCATATTAAGAGACTTATTTTAGAGTTGCATTTGAGCTTTTGGTTCAAATGGACTTCAAACCAAATGATTACTAGTTGCATTAGCTCAAACAGCATCACATCTACATGCCATGTTCATGCATCATATTGTTGCATATGCTTGTGTATTGATTGTTGGCACCGTTCCTTCTCGATAGGTCTTGCTTCGGAGACCGTTCCAGAATACCTGTCTGTGAAGCAGTGCCTCCTCTGTTGATCTACCAGGCAAGCAAACCCCCTTGTTCATTTCGATAAAACCCTACTCTCTCGCTCCTGCTCTCAGTTATTGCATTAGGACAACAACGATTCATCTGCTACTTTGTGCTGCGGTAGTTGAACCCATTCCTCTGCATGACCTGTCATTGCCACAGTAAATAGTTGAAACCCACTAGCATGTGTAGGAGTTGATTGAGCCATGTTGTATTCCTACCATGCTATGCCTGCTATTGCTTAGAGTTGTGTCAGGTCTGGTTCATTGGGAATGAATTGGAGTGTTACGATATGTTCTGATGCTGAGAGTGAAGTGTGTGAACACGATTTGGTAAAGGTAGCGGTGAGAGGCCATGTAGGAGTACATGGTGGGTTGTCTCACTGGAACCGTCCTTAAGCACTGAGTTCTATGTATGTTGTCCAATGACTCGATACTACCACACATTGGGTTCCGGTAACTCGACCCCTCTCGACTTATTAACCAACTTGGTCTCTGTCCAGGAGTCGCAACTAGTTTCTGGTGTTTGTAGGTAGTGCTATTTTTCTACCAAGTGGCACCCGGCAGGGTGGGCTTGGGACGGACTAGGCACACGTGGCCTGGTGTACCGAGTGGCACCCGGATGGTGGGCTCGGGAACCCTGCACACATCATTTGGGGCCGTGAGCGACACCCCGGCCGGAACCCGAATAGGCGATAAACCTGGACTAGAGTCTTATGTGGTTAGTGAAGTCATGGCCGACACCCTCGCCAGGCTTCCGCTTGAAGGTTGCCGAGATACATGACGTGTACATGGCGGTAAGTGGCGAGAGCGTGTGTGAAGAAGTACACCCCTGCAGGGTTAACATGATCTATTCGAATAGCCGGGTCCGCGGTTATGGACTTCTTGGATGCTTACATGGTACATAGACAACTTGAAGTGGATACTATAAAATGCTCAAGACAAGTGTGAGTGCTATGGATGGCCTTCTCGTAGGGAGACGAGGATGAATCCATAGTAGTGTATTGTGTGGTGATTAGTGGACTCGTGTGCGCCATATCACCTCAAGAAGTTCTGGTAGTCGTAGAACAGGTTAGCCACAGAGTCAAAGCTGGCTTGCTGCAACTAAACCCCACATTACCCTCTTGATACACATGCATGTATGATAGGATCTGATGTAAGTCTTGCTGAGTACCTTTGTACTCATGTTGCTTTATTTATGTTTTTGCAGCGGAGACTTCGGTCTTACTAGTGTTCTCATGGACTTCGACAAGTAGCTTGTACCTCAGCTACGATCTTGATCGGATGTTGTAGATAGTCAGGCTTTCAGCCTTTTTCATTTATAGATGTCTGTACTCAGACATGTAATGCTTCCGTTTGTTGCTTGATTGCTCTGAATGTTGGGTCATGTGACCCCTGTTTATAATAATGCTATGATGGCTCTTTGAGCCTTGTCTATATGAGTTGTTGAGTTATGCTGTGATGCCATGTTGTACAGCACATACTTGCATGTTATGCGTACATGTAATGTGTATTGCTATGTGTGGGATCTGACTATCTAGTTGTTTATCCTTAGTAGTCTCTCTTACCGGGAAATGTCTCCTAGTGTTCCTCTGAGCCCTGGTAGCTTGCTACTGCTCCGGAACACTTAGGCTGGCCGGCATGTGTCCTTCTTTGTTCCTATGTCTGTCCCTTCGGGGAAATGTCACGTGATGATTACCGGAGTCCTGTTAGCCCGCTACAGCCCGGTTCACCGGAGTCCTGTTAGCCCAGTGCTACAGCCTGGATTCACTCGCTGATGACCGACACGTTCGATGCTGGGTCATGGATGCCTGTCCCTGTAAGTTAGTGCCACTTTGGGTTTACGACTAGCCATGTCAGCCCGAGCTCCTTATCATATGGATGCTAGCGACACTGTCATATATGTGTGCCAAAAGACGCAAACGGTCCCGGGCAAAGGTAAGGCGACACCCGTGGGGATACCGTGCGTGAGGCCGCAAAGTGATATGAGGTGTTACATGCTAGATCGATGTGGCATTGAGTCGGGGTCCTGACAGGCTGGCTCGGCGCCTCAGGCTTTAAAGGCCTGGCCGGGTCAGTGTCCCAGGCGGACACGGCCCGGTAAGGTCGGTGGCATTTTTTTAAATTAATTCCGCATAGAAAAATGAAGAAAAGAAATTCTAAACAAAATCCAAAAATCCTGAAATAAATTTGCCCCGTCCTCTAAAAATATAGCGGACAAAGTGAACCTTTATTTGGGCCTATAACGCAATTTGGAAAAACGCATATTTTTCCTAATTCAAAAAAAATAGCGATAAAACTCCGAATAAGAATCTTATTTGATTTTAATATTAAATCTCCAATATTTCTTTATTTTGGGAAACTCATTTTATTCCCTCTCTTTTATTTTTTTATAAAAGAAATATACGAGAGAAAATAATTAAAATCAATTGATCCTCTTTTCAAAAATTTGAGAAAACTCAAATATGAAAATAATGAAATCCCCAACTCTCTCTGTGGGTCCTTGAGTTGCGTAGAATTTCTTGGATCAAGCCAAAATGCAATAAAATATGGTATGCAATGATGGTCTAATGTATAACATTCCAAATTGAAAACTTGGGATGTTACAGGGGGCGGCAAGGCCCCTGCCCCCCCCCCCCTAACATCACTATATATTGAGGCTAATATGAATGTGATCATTAGACAATTGCTGGTAAAAATGGTTTAAGTTCATGAATTGGCCCTCCTCGTAAAGGATTAGCAATGCTTGGCCCCCTAGCTAATTTATTTTTCATGGCTCCGCCACTGCGTGCAGCAGCGCACCTTCTCGCCCCCTCTCTCTAAATACTGATCTTGCACTTGTGCACTCCTTGATAGTCTCCCTCCACTCGGCCCCTCGCACCATCCTCTAGCCCCCCACCAGATTTTGCCACATGTATAATCTAGCAGACTCCATGGTTGAACTTAAGCATAATGCACAGACCTCAAAACAACAATGGTTCTCCTTTGTTCTAGAATCTTCCGTATCATAACTGCCCAAAAATAATTTCTAGTTGAATTGCCATTATTTGTTTTTACTTTATGCTTTACAATGCACAATTCCATGAATCATAAATTATATTAAGGGCTTCTTTGATTCAAAGGATTCTCAAAGGAATTTTAGAGGATTCTAATCCCTAAGAATTTTTCCTATCTTGGTTGTTTGATTCTTAGGATTGTAAACCATAGGAATTTTTCCATATGATTCATTTGCACTAGATCTCATAGGAAACATCCCATCCACTCAAACCTCTTTGAAAGAATTCTACGTTTTTTCTATGCACAATCAAACACTCATACAATCCTGTAGGATTCAAGATGACATTCCACTATAATCCCATGTTTTTCCTATTCCCGCGTTTTGGAAATCCTACGAATCCAAGAGGCCCTAGCTTGTTTATAAAAACTAATTGATTTTGAATGAGATGAACTATAAGAATTAAACGAAGGTCTACATAAGGCATATATGACTCAGAGCTTACATGCTATAGTGTGGTATTTATTCGTAATTTGGTTGCAAAATCTGATGCGTGCAATGCATGTGTACCTTACTAGTACTTCGAGTATGTGCAAAACACGTAAATTAGAATTCCAATGGCACGCTACACAGTGTCTGTCTTATAGTTCATGAAGCCACGTGGCACATGTGGAGGCGTTGTCCCGACCTCCTTCTGTGGATTGATCACAGTGACGTGTTGCTGGTTCTAGAAGAATGTACTCTTCCTCCCTGAGCCACACTAGCGGTACATGCACGAAGCAAATATGTGCACGCACGCCACACACGCACTCATTCCCTCGCACGCACATGCGGGTACACGGGCAGACACAATTTTGTACCAAGATCCACCCCATGTGATAATTTGACGCGTGTAAAGTCCTTCACTTCATTGATGATCAATTAATACAGTGCATGCAAATTGAGTGGACGTGAGGGCAGAAGAAAGACATTACTACTCTACTGCGTGCATGCGAGTAGTTAAATCATGGGTTGCTAGTAGTACTTCCATTGGTCTCCTTCGTATTTTGTGCCAATTTTTGACAGTAACATAATATTTACGCATTTGAGCAGTGTAGTCTACTTGAAATTTATGTTCCACTAAACTGATCAGGAGCCGTTTCAGGCCTCGAAACCAAAACCATCAATTAATCTTTACCTTGTTCCCATCACATTCAAAAGTACTAGTGCTACAATTAAGTGCAAGCCTACTCACACCTACTAGTACGTACCAAACCTAGATGTGTTCCCACTATGCAGGTATTAGTACTAGTGCTAGTACTTAGGTTATAAAAAGGGGAACTACCTAACCGAAAATTACTCTACCTTTCCTCATAAGTGCTTCTTCTTCGTCTGTCCTTGCCATTGCCGGTGAGCAGAGCTCTAGGTCGAGAACTACTCATAACAAGGGAGCGACAACCAAGGCTGCGGAAAAAAGAGAGGGCTCGCCGCCATGAAGAGACCTCGAAAGATCTCTCACGGGCAGGCAATGGCTCCTAGGAGTGCCCTAGCCACGGAGGCGAACATGCGGAGCTGGCGGCACTAGAGTTGTTATCCCTCGACGGCATGCCTACCAGCTCAATAACCACCTCAATAAGTAGAGGGAGTTCATCGACAGCTTGGTGGAGCTGCTGAAGGAGAGCCTCGACGACATGCCCGCTGAGCTCAATAAGCAAGGGGGTTGACCGCCGGCTTGGTGATGCTACTGAAGAAGAGCATTGCCTCGGAGAAGAAGGCGACCGGTGAAATCCTGCAACTTCAGGAGGACAAGGCGAATCTCTGCCACGAGCTTGACCTGCTTAAGGAGAAGAATGCCCGCTTGAAGAAGCTGCACGAGAATAGTAGTTCCTTGATGAAGATGTTGTAGGCCCTCGTCATGGAACAGAAGGAGGAGTTGGCAAAGCACCGCATCGAGCACCCGGCTGCTGTCAAGGTACGTAATGCAGCCATGGAACAGATGATGAAGGCTCGCGTCGAGAAATCCCACGTCCTGGACAGAATGAAGAAGATGGCGGAGGAGATGCGCAAGGAGATGGAGGTCGTGGAGGCGATGAAGAAGCAGTTACGACTCCGCGGGAAATTAGATCATTTGGGGTTATAATCTTCCATCTTCCTTTGCTCTTCTGTTTCTTCTTTTGCTTTGGGTGTTTCGCCGCACGTGTCACGTTCTCTACAAGGCATGAATGGAACAATGCTAACAATGAGATGACTAGCAAATTAGATCATTTTTATCGCCATATGGCAGTGGGCTGCCGTGTTTCGTGCTCCTCCGTCGTAGTAGTACTCCAATGGAAAACTTGAGTATACCTCATGGTTCTTTGCTCCTCCTCAGGTCGTCCGCACATTTATACGAGCAGTCAAATCACAAGGCCCCGCCTTCCAGTAGTAATGAGCCGTCAAAGCACAAAGGTCCTCGCCTCTCGTGAAAATGACCAAGCTAGACTGCCCTGCCCTCTAGCCTTTTAAAAAATGTATACTTTTGTACAGTAGTAGTATCGATGGATTGCGCCATGGAGCAAAACTAACTAGTTGAAATTAAAGAAAAAAGGTGGTACATATAGAGAGCGCTCGTCGCCAAATTATGCATATAGTACTATTAAAGAAATAAAGAAATTAGCATACCTATTTAATTCTTGTTTTCTTATTATTTATGCCACTTGTTGTGTATCACTACTCAGTTTTTCCATTAGAAGTTAAAACTACTCCAAAATGCCATCGATCTGTGAGATGCCTGCTCAAAAATGCAATTAGATATCTAAAAAATGCCATCGTTAAGTTATATGTTTGCTCAAAAATGACATTAGACATTGTTATTTTCACGTCAAACCCGTTGACCATGTTACATGAAAAAATAAGCCGATTCTCACAATGATAAGTGTGGCCCCGTTTGTCAGGAGTAACCAAGCGAATAATTTTACAGGAAAATAAGAACGTTGTTGGGATCAAGTAGGCCACACACTTTATTTTACTATAGTAAGATAGAGGGAGAGCTGGCATGTTGGTCCATTAGTATTTATGTCATTATAACATGGCAAAAGAGATTTGAGTCACAATAATGGTGTCCAGCACAACACACCCCTCAAATAAACTAAGCACCCTGGAATTCTTTGACAAAACTAAGCACCCTGAAATTCTTTGACAACTAAACTGCTGGCTATATGATGTTGGTCATATATATTATACGTATATAATGTGAAGAAACGAGTGGTAGTACTATAGCAACTAAAAGATGAAATGTAAGAAATACTAGTATGTACGTACTGAAGAGTTAAAGTAACGAGAAGAAACATAACATAGTTCTGCTGGGGGCTTAGCACAACACACCCCTCAAATTAAACTAAGCACACCTGAAATTAAATTATGCAACTAATTCGGTAGACACTACATTAGAACCACCATGAGCAACGACACAGGCACCTTACAAGGAGTCCTTGTCCACGTCCTCGACTTTGTCCTTGTCCCTCTTCCTCTTGGCCGATACTTCTTTGCTTGAACCGCACATTGTCTCTTGCTCTTCATCCAACCCTTGTAGATATTGAAACAAAGGTAGCCGTGCATTGCAGCGTAGTGGATGTGGTCTATATCTAGTACATTCCACTGTCATGCATTACGATGAAACGTGTGCGGAGGTTTCTCCAGTTTACCGTACGAAGGATGAACCATGGCTCCTGCCAGGGTCAGCATTGAAGGATGACCATGGGAGGGCAACAGCCGATTCTTCTAGAGCTCGAAGGGGTTGCCTACAACGAGGTCTATCCAACCCAGGACTCTTCAATCGGTCGTAAAGTCTACAATAAAGAATTTGACTAGGCGCTCTTGAGGAAGTTCTTAAAATCCTGGCACTCAACGTCGGCATGGCATATGTGGTAGACCAAGCATAAGTCATGCACACAAACCTGGATCACGGCGGGCTTCTTCTTCTCTTCCTCCTTTAGATCATTCTCTCATCCCAGGACTATGGTGTACTCAACATCTAGCCCAGCAACCCATTCATCATTTGAGTTTTTGAACATGCGTCTGGAGCAAGCAAGGCATCCTTTCACCATCGTGGAAGAACGGGTGTAGATGATGTCGAACTCATCGCCGGTGATGGTTCTAGCCTTGTACTCACCGCCGATCATGGAGATTTGGGACGCCATGGATTTGGGAGGAGGGTTAGGATTAGTGCAACTCATGTAATGTGAAAGGACGGGACGACTAGGAGCGAACTGCCGTAATGTTAAAGGACGTCCGAGGACGAGTAGGAATGAACTGCCAGCGGTTTTTTGATTGTAAATATGATGAGTGGGGCGTGCGAATGGCAGGGTAGTGGCTTGCCTGGTGGATAAATGAATTCATGCTCAGTACTATGGGGGCCCAATTAGATGTCATGTCTACTCGACGCCCAATTAAATGGCTTTCGATGACATGTCAAGCATCGTTAAAATTACAGGTGATACGAAGCTTTCCATTCTCCCATGATACGGGCATCTGACAGCACTTGCATCTGAGATCGAACGGTTGCTTGGCGTGATTCTAGACCTATGGGTGAATATCCTATCCTGGAGGGTTATTCTGGAAATTTTCAGCAACTTAGCATGTGACCGTTTGATCTCAGGTCCAAGGGCTGCTAGCAGCCCGTATCATGGTCGTGCCTACCACGACCGTCGCCTCGCTCGTGCGATCGCGCCCTTGGAGATTTAAAACGGTGCGTTAGGCTATATGGTGTTGTCATGTCGTACATAGTCATCACTTAGTCACTCATACTACAATAACGTTAGCTATAAGGTTGGATATAAGAGTTATTTTTTACTTCTCTCTATCTCTTTCTTCGTAGTATTTATTGCATTTGCCAAGGAGTGACCTCTTCCAATGAAATGGTGCTTAGATGAGGTGCTAAGGGCATTAAATGGCTTAGCAATCAAGTCACCAATGCATAGGTGCTTAGTTTTTTGTTGCTAAGTTTGCTTTATTTAATTAGCTATAGACTCAAAATTTACTTTTCACCTAGGTACACGCACTTAGCACCATTTCTTCCTTGGATCACGAAACTAGTTTCTCTCTTCTTAATTAACTTGCCACATCAGACTTTATGCCTATGTGGCAAGCTTAGCACCTGTAGGAGCAATTAAGTACAATAGTGGGCTATAAAGCCCTCTTTACATGGCATTTTTGCATATGTGGGGGAAAGAGGCAAGGAAAAAGTGGAGAAGTGGGCTCTCATGCAAGAGCCAGCCTCTACATGGTGAAGCATTGGGAGAGGCACCTGTATGGAGGTGGTCAGGAATCGGGAGACTCACACTGGTCGTAGCGCCGCAGTTAAAATGACAATGGCAAGTCAAATCACGGGGCCCCACCTGTCCAGCAGTAACTTGCTGTCAAATCACACAGCCCTACGTTTGCAGCAGCCTACTCCCTCATCTTCTCGCGTCACTGTTGAACCAACTAGGCGGAATTGCCCCGCCTACTGCGCAGGAAAAGCCTAGTTGGAAAAGCCCTTGACTTTTAAATAGTACAGTATACTAATTTTGTATCCATGGATTGCGCCATGGAGCAAAGCCTCAAGAAAACGATGGTACACATGTACGGAGTATACAGCACGCCCGTCGTGTTCGCATCGCTCCCCAGACAGTCGATCAGTCTGGCACGCTGCTCTCCGAATGGAACGCGCGTCATATTGCGTTTGCACACACATGTGGACCGCAATTGAGAACCGACCATAGGCACACTCCTCGGCCCTACAAGTCGGTTGAGTTAATAGAAGAGAGAGACGAGCGATAGTACTAGAGAAGTGTTGTACTATATTGGTGCCTGGACGATCCCTGCAAGACACGAAAGATCAATTCGTCCATGCATGTGACCAGACTCCAGCAGACACGTTTGGATTGGCTATCGTCTACATATCGTGCAGGCAGTGTTATACAGGGTTGTAGTTCTGGTGAGAAATATAAATAAAGGTTTCTTGTCATCTCACAAAATTAGGTGTCATGTGCTTCGGATCACTGCGAGGGTTAAACAGCGACAACTGAGTTGGGCTAGTCATTGGGGGCACATGCACGAAGACTACTAGGTTGCCATCTAGGTCAAGCCGGCTATGTTAATTAGGGCATCTATCGACGGACGCCTTTTCTACGAGTTTATATTTAATTTGAGCTTTGATCCTCGTCTAGTTTGTCCGCCGGGATTCATGTTGTCTCCTTTAGGTAGTGAGGTTATGATTTCTTGTCATGTGGCATTTTTTCATGTTATATGTTATAATCCGGTGCTTCAGATCAAAATGACGACAACTGCGCCTCTAGGCCGGGGCACGTGCATTAAGACTTCTTGACAGTCATTGATGAGGTCAAGCCGGCTCCGGTAGACAAAAGAAAACTAGTACTCCACTATATAGGCAGGAACCTCTGCGCTTGCTTGCTAGTGTTGCTTGCTTCACACTGTCTCGTCTTCTCCAGATCTAAACACAACAGCGGTGGCCACTCTCTCTCTCTCTCTCTCTCTGCTCACCGCTGGTCACAGATCCAGCCGGATCCTCTCCGCCGGGGCAGGTGAGAAGGTGCAATGTTCACGCAGTCATCCTCGGCGATGGCTCTTACCCACTGCTGGCGCGTCCCGATCAGCGTGCCTTGCCGTTCTCTCCCAAGCACCGATGGTGAGGAAGGGCCTCCGAGCCCTTCTTCCTCGCTGCCGTAGTGTGGGAAGTTCCGGCCTCTCGCCGCCCACCTAGCGACATCCCGGCGACCCTTAGGTATAACCTACTTTGGAACCGGCCTTGCTCTACTTCCCAAGCTCCTGACGTTGCTGCATTTGTATCTTTTACTATTTCTCAAGCCCCCTCGTAGATAGGATCGATTGGCTATTCGAAAACCACCGAAATTTTTATGATTAAGAGGTAAAACTAGTTCATGCACTTGAATCTAGTACTACTTGGTTCAAACAAGGAAGAAAGGGGGTGGGGGTGGGGGAAGATTTGTTACCTGAATCTAGGAGTTGGTCGAAAGAGGAAATAATGGGGGCAAAAAGTAGCAGAGACTGGCTATCCAACTGGCCTCTAGGTCTAATAGGGAAATAAAGGGAAACGGTGTACAAACTCAATATAAACCCGATCTATTGGTTGCAAAAGGAAAGGAAGTGGGGACTGGGGGACAAGTCAACAAAGTAAGTCCAGTGATAGATTTGCTAGCCTCACACAGTATAAGGTGGCTATACCAAACAAAAATGGGACCAACCCAGATATCTTGTTCTGATGTTTGTTGCCCCGAGCCACTCTTATGTAATGCCACTAGTAAAATGTAGCAGTCACACTGTTAAAAGTAAGGACACATTAAACCAATGTTGTTTTCAATGTAATGCCTCCATTAATATGAAACAATGGCACTTTTTTACATGTCTTGCTAAATTTCCCATTAAGATAAGTTGCTTCTTTCCGTTTGAAATGCAACTCTCCTGGTCCGCCTACTCTCCCGGTCCACCTACTCTCTCGTGCCCAAATACTGACTCTGTAGCAGCTGTTAATGTAATGTTGCTGGTAAAATGTAGCAATGGCACCATTAAAGTAATGTCGTATTTAACGGTTGTCATAGTTAATCCTAATGCCCACACTAATATCTAGCAATGCTGCTGCTTTAGAAATTTCTACTGTCCTTGTAGGATTTCCATTCAGATCAGGAACATGCTTCTTTTCATTTGATGCATGTTTCATCACTTGTTAGTCACCCTCCTTTCCACCTTTTTTGTGCAAACAGAGATATACATTTCACGCTCGACCTTAGTTGAACTGCACAAATGATATCCAAATTATAGTTGACCATTCCAGGAGCTTCACAACCAACCTTGATGTTGCTCAATTTTATTGCAACTAATGAAGAAGAAGCTCTATGGGTTTCGTTTTATGATGGAAATGGAACCGGGGCTGGAGCCCTTTTCTTAAAAAAGAAGAAGAAGCTGCTAGCTCATGGGACATTGCTTCATTTTAGGTGAACTACACCAAAAGGTCCCATGAATTGAATCATCCATGTTGGTGACTGGTGTCTCCCTTCTACGATGGCGTTGACTGTAGATATGGTTACCTTAATGAGGTATGTTCCTTTTTGGTCTGACCGTTTGCCAAAGATCATGCATGTTAATCCTGCTCTTGGGCTACTGTTTTGGCGCTGCCATGATAAAGCAGTAGTGTTATTATTTTGCACCTTAATATAGTGGCACTATTAATTTGAGGCAATGTTTTGGCACCGCTAGTGCCACAGTTTTTTTATATATCGAAAGAGGGGGTTCCCTCCGATTTCATTAAAGAAATCCAACCATAGAGAACCATTATCCGACAACATCTCAGTGTAAACGGGCAGTTATGCAACTACTACTAGAACGGACTGAGTACTAGCAGGAGACAAGTTTGCCACATAAGCTAGGCAGGTAGGGGGACGCAGCACCAGCTCGACCAAGTTTGGATTACAACCCATCTCAGCATCCCAGTCTAAGCACCCTCGGCCTTCATCCTTGCGACACACGGTACACCTCGTTTCCCACCTGCTCGACCCTAGTGTCACTGATAAAATGAAGTAATAATACAGTTAAAATAGAACGATTGTCCTCTCTATAATTTCATTTCCAATGTAGATAAAGAAAGTGCTTCTCTTTTTCAATGTATGTTTCATCAACTAGTCCCATTGTTAATGTTTAAGCGTTTTTGCAAACTGGGGTGCTTAATTTTAGTTGATCTGCACAAAAATAGAGCTCTGAATGTCTCAAGGCCCCTCCTTGTACTACCGATGTACACTGATGTTCATCACTGGAAGAAGGTGTATCTGGGAGACTTGGGACAATTTCTAGTATGAGGCGTACCGTATGAGGCGTCACAGGGCCCATCTCGCCCTCGCAGCATGGCATACTATGATACTATCGCAATACTTTCTTCTATTTATTTTGTGTGTTTCATCAACTAGTGCCACTATAATGTGATCACGCTTTTTCATTATATGTGCAAACAGGATTATTCAGCTGCATTTTGGTGGAACTGCACAAATGTACTTATGGAACCGGCATATATGCAGAGTGCGAGGTGTGTCAAGTAAAAATTACCGACACCAACCATGATCCATGCATGCATTGGCATCCACCACCACAAGTGGGATGTGTGGCGCTCTCTGTGGATGGATCTTTCTCAGCAGCAAATCCTCTAACCAAATACAAGTAGCTTATATTGGTAGTTTTCTAGGGAGTACTCTTTTTTGAAAGAAGCGCCAATCTATTTTTCTTTACTTGTACACAATGTCACAACTTTGACCCAAAGGTCCAGAGCTATTTTAGGGTGATTGGCATAGTACTCGAAGACTGATTGTAAGCATGATTTTCATTAGGTGTCACACTGATTGTAAGCATGAGCAGGTGGAAGATTAGGTTAGTGGAAAGCTTACCTTAAACCCTATCGCCGCCGTTGAAACGAGGCGAGCATCGAGGGAACCGTGGAGAACGGCGGGGAAGCAACGCTGCGCCATCCGGCCTCCTCTTGCTGTGGAGAACGAATACTCCTGTGGCTCCGACTGGCTCTCCACCCTTACGAATAGCACACCGTACTCGATCGATTTATTATCCTCTGGGTGCTCGATCTTTGACCTATACTCCCACCACCTCCGCCTGACTGTCGCCTCAGGTGAATCTCTCTGCTCCATCGCCCATAGGAGATACTCGATGAACTCGGAGGACTGCGGTGTGACTGCCACCGAGGAGCACATGTACATCGCCGTTGTCTCGCTCTTTCGCATACATTGCCATGTGGCCCTCACCTTCCTTGAAATCTCCCAGTCATTCTCAAACCAAGTAAGGATCTCCTTCAACCTGGCTAACTTTTCCTGGTCGCCACCGGGGATGTGCCTGATCACTACTAGGAAAAGGGCTATAGATGGAATGGCCACTAATGGCACACCAGACATGTGGTGCGCCACTAGTAACAATTTTTTTTAAAATATTTCCAAACATACTAATGGCGCACCAGGGCACAGTGCGCCATTACTACTTCTAACTATTAATGGCGCACCAGGAGCATAGTGCGCCACTACTATTTTTTTTATTATGTTTTTGGGAAAACTACTAATGGCGCACCGGGGAATAGTGCGCCATTACTAGTTTAAACTAGTAGTGGCACACTGTTCCCCGGTGCGCCATTAGTATATGTTTTTTTTTGCAAAACTACTAATGGGGAACCACCAGCAGGTGCACCATTAGTAACCAGGGTTACTAATGGCGCATTTGTAGGTGGTGCGCCATTAGTAACCTGGGACCAGCTAGATATTTTGGACAACCACACCTACCCACTCGCTTTCCCCACTTCATTCTCTCCACCTCCTCCTCCAAGCTTGTCTCGGCTGCCTCCTCCTCCTCACCTCATTTGCACCATAGATTCATCCAAATTAAGTGGTTAAATTATCTTTTTTGATAGGTAAGTAAGGGGGAAGCTATCTTTATGTTGTTCTCCCTCCAACAACGTGCACATGCACTTTTTATGGCCTAGCTAGATCTATGTATGTTCGTGGTGTTGCATATGTTTGTGGTGTTGCATATATGTTTGTGTTTGCAGGTACCGGTATTTGAAATGCGATAGTTGCCAATATTTTGCCGGAATGTTGATTCATTTCCGTTTCAGCGGGAATTTTGGCACTATGCATTCTTTTTGGTCCTATTTTTAGGGAAAGTAATGCAAAAAAAATTCTTGGTTCTAAAATATCGTTATTCTCTTCCCCGCAGGCGACCATGGTCCGCACGATGACCGAAGGCATCGTGAATAGGTTTTTGAGCTCTGTGAAGGCCGAGATGCTTCAAAAGGACGAGACGGAGATAAGATGTCTGTGTCGAAGATGCAAGCTGAAGAGCCTTATTGCGGACCCGGATTCCAGGCAGGTGCGGGACCACCTGCTCTTGCATGGTTTCATGGATGGCTATCGGTGGCAAGGTGATGAAGATGACTACAAAGTCGTCCATGGGGGCCGGGCAAGAAATGAGGAAGGGCAGCAAGACAACCACGACGGCTCGGGCGGGCGAGAAGACGAAGGATCTCCAGGACATGATCACAACGGTGATGCTGTACACAGTCATCATGTAGAAGATGCAGGACATGATGAAGATGCCGGAGCAGACGAAGGGCATGATCATGAAGATGAAGATGCCAGCGGAGCAGACGACGATGGACCATCGATGGGCTGGGTGCAGGACCCTCATATTCAAGAGCTGCTTCTCAAGCAGACGGATAATGCAAGAGCTGCCGCCCGAGAGAAAGCCAAGCTGGATCAACTGGGGATAGACGCGTTACTCCATTGTATGAAGGATGCAGGCCCAAGGATACCCGCCTGAAAGTAACGCTCATGGCTCTGGAGATGAAGGTAAAATACAAAATGACCGACGCATGCTTCGACAAGAACATGACATTCTGGCATGAACGTCTTCCCAAGGGGAACAAGTGCCCGACCAGTTTCAAGGAGGCGAAGAAAATCGTGTGTCTTCTGGATTTACCGCACGTGAAATACCATGTGTGCATGAACAATTGCATCATTTATCGGGATGAGCACGTGGAGTCTACCATATGTCCGGTGTGCGGCGTCACTCGATACAAGAAGAGGAAGAAAGCTCCTCGAAAAGTGGTGTGGTACTTTCCGATCACTCCTCGTCTGCATCAGTATTTCGCGGACCCTAAGGTAGCAAAGCTCCTTCATTGGCACGCGGATAGGGAGGAGAAGAGGCCAGAAGATGACGCAAATGATCCAGAGATAAATAAAAAGACAAGATGCCGAGTCACCCTGGGGATGGGAGCTAGTGGCAAGTGTTGAACTTCGAACACCCAGAATTTGGGAAGGATCCAAGGAACATCGTGCTGGGCGCGAGCACCGATGGAGTCAATCTGTTTGGCAGCCAGAGAAGCACACATAGCACCTGGCCTGTGTTTGTGTGGATGTACAACCTTCCCCCCTGGTTGTGCATGAAGAGAAAGTACATTCACATGAGTATGCTAACTGAAGGGTCGAAACAACCTGGGAACGACATCAATCTGTATCTGGGGCTGCTGAAAGAGGAGCTAGACACGATGTGGAAAATGCCAGCCAATACGTGGGACGCTGCACAGAAAGAATATTTCCCTATGAGAGCCGCACTGCTCACGACGGTGCACGACTATCTCGGTTAAACATTTCCAAAATCCTCAAAAACCTAACAGAAAAAAAGATACGGGGCTTTTAAGATCTAGAGAGGCAAAAAAAATCAAAAAAATTCAAACTTACTAATGGCGCACGTGACCATGGTGCGCCATTAGTATCTTCCCGCCTTCAAAATTCAAAATAAATCAAAAAAATAAAAAAAATTACTAATGGCGCACCTGCCCGTGGTGCGCCATTAGTATCTTCCCGCCTTCAAAATTCAAAATAAATCAAAAAAATAAAAAAAAATTACTAATGGCGCACCTGCCCGCGGTGCGCCATTAGTATGCCGTATATATGGCTGGTCCTCTCCTCCTCTCTTCACTTCATTTCATCTTCCCTTCTCTCCTCCACCATACTTCTCCTCTCCGGTGACCTCCTCCTCCTCTCCGGCGACCTCCTCCTCCCTCCTCCCTCCTCCCCTCC
>NC_041393.1:541253910-541254693 GCF_002162155.2 Triticum dicoccoides | reverse complement strand
CTGTGGATCGCCTTTTCAGTTTTAAAAAATATAAAACAAAATGATAAAAATGTCAAAAAAAATAAAAGAAAATAAGTTTCCCATGTGATATGTGGCCTAGTTCTTGGGAAAATTTGCAAATATGAATTTTGACTTCATTTGCAAAATCTCGCGAGAATTTGTAAAAATGGGCATAACTTTTGCATACTAACTCAGATGAAAAAGTTTTTTATATGAAAAATCATCTACTCGAAAAGTTACATCCAAATTTAACTCGGGGAACCCCGTTAAACATTTCCAAAATCCTCAAAAACCTAACAGAAAAAAAGATACGGGGCTTTTAAGATCTAGAAAGGTAAAAAAATCAAAAAAATTCAAACTTACTAATGGCGCACGTGACCATGGTGCGCCATTAGTATCTTCCCGCCTTCAAAATTCAAAAAAAATCAAAAAAATAAAAAAAATTACTAATGGCGCACCTGCCCGTGGTGCGCCATTAGTATCTTCCCGCCTTCAAAATTCAAAATAAATCAAAAAAATAAAAAAAATTACTAATGGCGCACCTGCCCGCGGTGCGCCATTAGTATGCCGTATATATGGCTGGTCCTCTCCTCCTCTCTTCACTTCATTTCATCTTCCCTTCTCTCCTCCACCATACTTCTCCTCTCCGGCGACCTCCTCCTCCCTCCTCCCTCCTCCCCTTCCCTCCCCTCCCCTCATGGTTTCTTCTCCCTCCTCTCCGGTGAGCTCCTCCTCCCTCCTCTCCGGTGAGCTCCTCCTCCCTCCTCCTCCCTCCTCTCCCTC
>NC_041393.1:541195174-541252931 GCF_002162155.2 Triticum dicoccoides | reverse complement strand
TCCCCACCGTCCACCTCGCCGCCACCCGCCGCGCTTCCCCCTTCAAAGCCGGCGCCTTCCACGCTGCCCCCCACCACCATCCCTAATCGCTGTTGTCGGTCTCTTGTGCCTTCCTTGATGAACAATCAATTTGCACCTGATACATGGCTCATCATCATCACTCCCCACTATATCAGAGGGGTATAGCAGATTCAGTTTTCTTGGATGCATGAAGGGACTCTGTCTTCATTCTGATTGAATTTATTTTATTCCTTCCACACATAGATGTAGATGCATTGGGTTGTTTGGATTAAAGCATATATATCATCTCCACTTACATCTGAAACAACACACTCACTATTACTTACTATCTTTTGGATGTAATACATCACTCGACACACCAATGCGCATACTTCTTGCTATACATACCACTGTTGGTTCAAGTAGGATTCAGGAACGTGCATGTAACTAAGCAACTAAATTAACTAGATGGACTAGCTTCAGGATCAACACCTCGGCAAATATTGTTCAATGTTTTTTGTATGAATTTGATTTTTTTTGAGACACTCGTCTGAATTAGATGGTACTGCAATATATACCTAAATGATGTGGGTCTTTAACTCTAAAGAAGTTAAGCTACATTAACCTAGTGATCCACACAAACAATGAAAACAGAAACTAAAATCCAGTACTAATTTTCTAAGAAGGAACTTACTTCAGAATGAAGCTAGTGTGATGTGATGGTACTGTACCCATGTTTGTCGTCTTTTAGCTAGTGTGATGAGATTTTGGTACCTGTACATTCCTTGTGCCAACTTAGGCAAATAATAATTTATTTGTTTTTGTGACAGTTGGTTGAGCACATCTTCTAGCCTCTTGTGAATACATCTGGGACAACGCTTCACATAAGTCAGGTATATACTTCTTCATCATTTGTACTGCTAGGTATAATCATTTGTACTGCTATCAGTACACTAGCAGTTCTGCTTAATTCTCGAAATAAATAAAAAAAAACGGTTCTTTCAATATGCTACTGTTTTCACCGAGAATCAACACCGTTAACTTATTCAGAAAGCAATTAAACTGACAGACGTCACAGACCTACATGTTACCAACTTGGGGTAAGCAAAACATTAAGTTTGCAAGCTTCCACTAGCATGCATGTTTCAGGCAAATCAATTTAGCTGCTGTGCTGTATTACATGGAAAGTGAAAAATCTTGATACGTTAACCCCAGGTGCATGATCATATACCTGATCTGCTATACTTTAAATCATTACCTGGGTATTGAATCCAAATTGACTATACCTGGCTATTCTCACGTGTGTGTGTGTGCACATACTGGATTTATAGCTCATGTACATGAGTCTACGAGGAAAAAACCATTAACCCTATGCAACCTGAACATTTATGGTATCTGTTGTTATGCCTTCCTTCCTCTGTACGTTTACATGCCTGTACATGGTTGTCTTTTATGTGTCTAGCTAGTTCTTCACTTTAATAGTGTAAAATCACTACATAACATAACTCCATGATGAGGTCAAGTTTGTTTTCATTTTAACAATTAGTTTTTTCTCTCTCCATACTGAGCTTTTAATTGAAGCTGCAAGTTTAGCTCAAAGAAGTGCCACTATCAGTACAACGCTTCACATCATTTGTACCGCTTCATCATCTGAGACATGTTTTTTTATTTATTTTGAGAATGAACATTTTACTGCTAGTGTACTGATAGTGTAATCTAGCTATTGTACTGATATTTCTGTTTCTTTAAACATTTTACTGTCAATAAAAATGATGTACTACTAGTGTACTGCTGCTTTCAGTTAATTCAAATTAGCTAAAACCTTTTACTGTCAAATAGTGCTAATGTTTACTCTATGAAATAAACTACTCCATGTCAAATAAACCTTGCTAGGTGAATCTTGCTGCATTACGAGTAGTTGCTGGAAATTTACTGAATTTTGTTTCCAGTAGATGCACTGTATTTCACAGAAAGAGTACTCGAGTACATGGAGTTGATGCACTGAATTTTACTGAATTTTGTTGATGCACTGAGATGGTCTCCGCTTTGAGAAATACCGTGACAAGCAGACCAGGAACTATGTCAGGGCCCGGTACAAGGAGGACCCGGTAACAAAGGAGCTTACCATGAATCCGAAGACCAGGGCATTTGAGTTTGTTATAGTAAGGAATACACCCCTGCGTAATTAGCTCCATATGGTTGCATTCAAATTAATCCCCAATATTTCTAAATGATTCACGTTCCTTCCGCAGGACACTGGAAGCAGTAGCACGGGGTCGTCTTAGAGCTCCCCTTTCGACACCCCTTTAAATAGGGCATTGAACGTAATGAAAAACAAGGATAAGCTCAGTAAGCTGTCGTCAGCTGGTCGTGTGGTCGGCAAAGGCTTGTCCACAAAATGGTCATCATATTATACCGCTGGTGGGCGAAAGGAGAAAAAGACCAGCTCGGAAAACCAGTTGCGCGAGGTTGAAGCACTCAAGGCATAAGTGGCGCGGATTCCGGAGATTATCCAAGAGCAAGTGCAACAACAACTGGGAACGACGCTCACCGCCATGGTGCCAACGTTGATTCAGGGACTGACGATGTGGATTGGGGGCGGCCAACAGGGGCCTCCCCGGTTCCCAGCTTCACGGCCAGCAACTCGCACAACGCGCAGGTTGCGCCATTGGTGTCTCCGACGGAGGCGGTATTCGTGTCTCCGGCGCCGGCACGGGCATTGGAGCTTAATGCACCTGGGTGTACGCCGTTCGGCACCTCGCCAGCAAGCGGCCCCTCCGTCAGTTGCACACCCGCCGTTGGCGGTGCCTCAACATTAGCCGAGCTCGACGGCATCATGGTAACTAAGCCTCTCGGCCGATGACTTCATCTCCTTGCCTTTGACTGGGCATCCCTGACGCCCTACATGTTTTCGCAGGGTGCCACCGACGTTCCTTGCACTCTCCTGCACTTCGTGAGTTGGTCGATGTCGCCAAGGGCAAAATCGTTCAACCGGGCAACCCCGTGTTCCACGGTAATCCGATGCCACCCATAGTTTATAGAGTTGAATTGGTTCGGGTGCTGCCAGGCTGCGACGAGCTGTTACCTCTGATTCGACCCGCTGGGGCCGACGAAGAAGATGAGATGACCCTTAGCGCATGCTTAAACTGGCTCCTACTTTGGCCGAAGAGCCAGATTCGTTTGGGGGCGGGGGACACCACCCCACAGACAAGACCGCCAGTCGTCCCGGTGCCAAGCCATGGCAAGAATGCCGCAACACTACAGGACATGCCGGACATCCCTATGGCACAGGATCCGGACATGCACATGGCACAGGATCCGGACAACGACGACGATGATGACGGTACATTTACCAACGTCGATAAGTACTTTGCCGAACATGGGTACGGTGACGAGTTCTGTGGGCCTCCTTCTCAAGAACCCAACAAAGACAACCGCGATCTAGCTGGTACAGCGGAGAAATCCAATTGCAACAGGCGTCGTCTGGCGTTCAGTTCTCAGGAGACGCCTCCAGCTCCCGCCTTCGCCGAGCCTCAGATAGCTAAGGTGCGAAATATTATCAGCCCCAACACGCTCAAGAAGGCGGTCTGTGAGCAGAACTCGGTCCCATTACAGCAGATCAAGAAGAAGGGACGGAAATGAAAGACTAACAAGGGCGCCGGTGCGATCTAGCCGGCACCGAGTACGATCCATGCTCAGGATGGGCCACCTTCACCTAAGGATATCTCGAGGAGGGTGCATGTGGCGGGTAGGGCGATGCTATCGACAAATATGCTCAATGTTGCAACTGGTGCTATGCGGAGTCTGCATGACAATGTTCTTTCTTTGGAGAAGCGGCGTCTCTCCTAGAATGATGTGGCATGCCCGGTTTTCGTGGCCAAGGTGCCAGAGGGCAAGGGCTTTGTGGATGGCACCATCGGGGGTACGATCGTCCTGCGGTTTGATGACATCTTTGCCATGTTTAACCTTCATCCGCTGCACTACACCTTCGTTCGGCTGTTTTCGCTGAGTATGGAGATGCGGATCATTCGAGACAAGACCCCAGACATCGTGATAGTCGACCCCTTCTACATGCGTGCCAAGATCTTGGGTAGCGCTGGGGACCGGCAAGTTGTGAGTTCAAACCTCGAAGGCATCATTCTAGCAAACCCAGATAAGGATAATTTCCTTGTGCCTTACTTTCCCGAGTAAATCATCCCCTCACCACCCCATAACATATTATTTCTTAGATTTCGATCGTTCTTTTTTTTCTAACATTCCGTGTTCTGTGCACTAACACACATTGCACACTCATCCTCTTAAGCCCGAAATATTCCACGGCCACGTATTCGACCCGGACCGTGACTCCAAGATAGACTACACAAATATCAAGAAAGTTCTTGATGATGCTCTCCCCGGCTACACCACATCTGGAGGCACCTTTAAGAGGCCAGTTCATAGGTACGGCAGGCACGTGTTCACCCACAATATGACGTTCCCCTGCGTCGAGCAGCCGCCTGGCGGTCAGAAGGATGCCTACTACGCCCTCCATCACATGCGGGCGATCGTACGGGGCCATAATCACCTTCTACTACCAAATAATGTCAAAGATTGGGCCGCAAGCTTGGTGGCAATCCAGAACGCGGACCTCCGACAAGAATTCTTTCGCATCCAGTCAGAGTTTGCAGAAATCATCCATCAAGATGTCCTTCGTACCTCGGGGCAGTTCTACCTTAGAGATCAACCGTCCAACAGTGAGATAGACACAACGCTACAAATGCAGGCTAACAACGCCCGCGACTTCATGACCATCAAGAAAGACGGCGGCTTCATCCACGCTCCGGTCCCATGAGTCGAGTCGAAAGTAGTGATGCTATTTGGAGTTCTGAAACATCGATTAGATCATGTTGTAATTAAACTTCAATGAACTTGTATGTCTCTTTGGTTTGGACAGTCGTTCAACTTAGATGTAATCGATGCTATTTATTAGTAGGACCATGAATCATGCTATTAATGTCTTGCTTTTCTCTTCTGATCCTTTTGTTGCATACTTATATATTTCTTATGTATTGTCTGTTGTTTGGCTTGTGCATAGAGATGACGTCGTATGTCGTGTACAAGAGTAAGGTTCCCGGAGTCTACGACGACTGGGAGGAGTGTCGGAGATAGGTTCACTGTTTTAGTGGTAACAGTTACAAAGGGTACACCACTAGGGCGGAGGCAGAATCTAGATATGCCCGCTATCTAGTGGGAGAGAGTAGGGAGTGTTGGAGGAATTGGATGAAGACCAGTTTCATCGCGATGATGCTCATCGTGATGACCGCGGCTCTCTTCTATGTGATGGTAGTTTAGATGATCGATATCGACTTGTAATGTGAAGACAAACTCGCTACTCGCGGTCTCCGAGACTTGTAATGTTCTATCTTTATTCGGTCTTTTCAATTCGGAGACTAATATGATGAATTGTATTCGGAGACTAACGTTCTATTGTATTCGATGAATCTGTTGTTGCTGTGTGGTGTTGTCTATATTCTGTCCAATAATATATTTTGTAACCTGTGCAAAAATCAGAAAAAACAAAAAAATCTAATATTAATACTAATGGCGCATCACCCCACAGTGCGCCATTAGTATGCCAAAGGATACTAATGGCGCATCACCCCACAGTGCGCCATTATGCGAAAGCACATGGGTAAATATGGCCCCCTGGGAGGCATACTAATGGCGCATGCTGCTCTATACTAATGGCGCATAGCATGGTGCTCCATTAGTATATAATACTAGTGGCGTGGTACTAGTGGCGCACCAGTAGTGCGCCATTAGTAGGCAAAACTGGTGCGCCACTAGTAGGCCTTTTCCTAGTAGTGGATTCGCTGCTGCATCCTCTCCATAGATGTCCTTCTGAGTGGTCCGGTGCTAGCTTTGGAAGATGGGAGGAGAGACGGTGGTCTTGCAATAGAGAATAGGGAGAGGCAAGACGGTGGTTTTGGAATGGAGATAATGGAGAGGAGAGGAGGTGGTTTAGAAATGGAGAAGAGGGAGAGGAGCGTGCAGCAGCGATTTAGGATTGGACGAGAGAGCCGGCGCACTGTGACTGGATCAAAATCAAAATCAATTTACCCTTCAATTAAGAAAGTGATCCCACATTAACTAGCCTCCCTTTTATTCTGGGTCATAAATGACCATTATTTTCGCAAATAAAATATATGTTATATGTTGCAAAAATAATATAATTTGAAAGTACATTCAGATACGAACCAAACGATATCAATTTTTGGTGACATGCATTCACATTTTGCTTGTCAAATACAGTACGTGATCAAACTTTGACCCAAAATATGCAAAACAAAAAAAATACTTCCAAGACTAGCGCCGCTTTTCCGCTCTTCTCCTCTTAAACCACCGTCGCTCCTCTCCCGTTCCAATCTAAATCCAGCGCCGCTCCTCTCCTCTTCCATTTCAAAAACACAATCCCTCCTCTCCTGTTCCAATCCAAAACCAGCGTCCTCCTCTCCTGTTCTAATCGAAAACCAGCGCTGCTCCTCTCCTCTTCCATTCAAAAAACACTGCCGGCGAGTGAAGGTGTTGTGGAGAAGTTGATCGATGGAGGAGTACAACCGATACGTGAGAATCACAGACGGTGACCCTATGAAGCTAGCTAGGATGTTGGAGATACAGTCTTAGTTTGACAACAAGGACCAACTAGCGGCAACAGTGACATCCATGGGCAAATATCTGCAACAGAGCGAAAAGGCGGTGTCGGTGTCAAAACCGGCGGGTCTCGGGTAGGGGGTCCTGAACTGTGCGTCTAGGCGGATGGTAACAGGAGACAAGGGACACGATGTTTTAGCCAGGTTCGGGCCCTCTTGATGGAGGTAAAACCCTACATCCTACTTGATTGATATTGATGATGTGGGTATTACAAGAGTAAATCTACCATGAGATCAAGGAGGCTAAACCCTAGAAGCTAGCCTATGGTATGATTGTTGTTATTGTTGTTGTCCTACGGACTAAAACCATCCGGTTTATATAGACACCGGAGAGGGCTAGGGTTACATAGAGTCGGTTACAATTGTAGGAGATCTACATATCCGTATCACCAAGCTTGCCTTCCACGCCAAGGAAAGTCCCATCCGGACACGGGACGAAGTCTTCAATCTTGTATCTTCATAGTCTTGGAGTCTGACCGATGATGATAGTTCGGCTATCCGGACGCCCCCTAGTCCAGGACTCCCTCAGTAGCCCCTGAACCAGGCTTCAACGACGACGAGTCCGGCGCGCACTTTGTCTTCGGCATTGCAAGGCGGGTTCCTTCTCCAAATAATTTGTAGAAGATTGTGAACACCAGGATAGTGTCCGGCTCTGCAAGATAAATTCCACATTCCACCGTAGAGAGAATAATATTTACACAAGTTCAATCTGCTGACGTATTTTGTGGCGTGACGTCACACCACAACCAAGCCTTTACTCGAATCGTTTTTATTATACCGCCTCAGCGCGTTTAGCGAAGCGGTTTCCTTGGCACGTCTTGTCGAAGCAGAGATCGTGCTCCCCTTATTCCGGGATTCTCATCAATACGGACGTGGGTAACCCAACCGCGCCATTGATTGCGGCGCTTGGGGGAAAAGCGAGTTTTACCAGGCCGGTGGGGACACATAGTTTCGTCTGCCCATATATAAGGGGATAAGGATCCACCCTTTTACCTGCGCCTTCTTCCTCCTTCGCTTATCCATCTCCGCGCACTCGAGCTCCAGCGCCCAAGTCCGCACATCTCGCCTCAACCTTCTCCAGCCATGTCTGGAGCGAGAGGCAAGTGGATGGCCTCCTCCATTACGGAGGGGCACATCGAGAGGCTGCGCGGCGCCGGATACCTGTCCAGCGACATCGCGCACCGGCTCCCCAACAAGGGGCAGCTCATCCCCACCCCCAGGCCCCATGAGAGGGTGGTATTCCTTCCCCATTTCCTCCACAGACTAGGTTTCCCACTTCACCCCTTTGTCCGGGGGCTCATGTTCTACTACGGCCTGGATTTCCATGATCTGGCCCCGAATTTCATCCTCAACATCTCGAGGGCGAAGGCTTTCCTCTGCATCCAGCCCCACTTCGGCTTGTGGCTCAAGATCTTCAATGTCAAGCCGAAGGTCGTGAAGGGGAACCAAGCGGAATGCGGAGGTGCCATGGTGGGAAAGATACCGAACGTTACTTGGCTCAAGGGCTCCTTCGTGGAAACCATCAAGGGTTGGCAATTGGGGTGGTTCTACATCACCGAGCCGCGTGACCCTAAATGGGAAGCGGCCCCCGAGTTCAGATCTGGCATCCCCACACGGCTCACCTCTTGGAAGGAGAGTGGCCTGACGTGGGGCAATTCGGAGGAGCTGACCGGACTCCAAGCCTGTATCCAGAAGCTGGTGGACAAGAAGCTCAAGCTTGTCAACATAGTCCAGGTCATGGTCATCCTCCGGATCCTCCCGTGCCAACAACGGGCCTTTAAACTATGGGAGTTCGATCCGGCTCAGCACCGAACCTTGAGCGGGCTCTTCGACACTAGGTACGAAGATGCCTGGAATGTGCTTTTTAAGGGCGCCGAGGCCCCCGCATCTGTTACCGAAGATCGCGGATTCTGCTCGCAGCGTCAGGCTGACGAGGTAAATGATTTTACCCTTTACGGGATACTTGTTTTTCATAGTTTGACTCTATGCGGGATCTAAACTCCCTTTCGTTTGACAGGACTGGCTGAAGAAGGCCGAGCAGACTAACTGTCCGGTCCCTTTGCCAGAAGACCCAGTGGATGCCCATCTGGTGGGGCTGCTGGTTCTGGCACCCCATGTGGTGCCGGAGAAGAAGGCCAAGAAGGAGGCCACGAGTACTCGAAAGAGTTCCCGTTTTCAGGTGTCCGATGACTCCGAGGCGGACTCCTCCCCCGAGGACGAGGAGAAGAAGAAAAGGGCCTCTCCCCCAGCGGGGGGAGGGAAGAAAAGGAGGGCCTCCCCAACAAGGGAGGCCGAAGGATCCAAGAAGGGAAGAACTCTTCCCCCGGACTGTTTCGCCATCGCCGGTGACGACGACGAGGATTGGCCTTCGAGCGCCAAGCCCCTAGCGAGATCGTAAGTATCCGAACTCCCGAATGACTTCATGATTTTTCTTTTTGCCACTTGGTGTCTTTCTAACGCCGCATACAACCCTGCAGTCCGCCCAAGGACGATCTTCCTGCTTCATCGAGCGGGTCCTTGGGTTCGTCGGATGTGAATAGCACTTCACTTCCAACCGCCTCTTCTCCCCGCGATGCTGACGATGTCGAGGTGGGATCCCAGAGAGGGACCCATCCTTAGGAGGAGGACCCGGAGGTAGCACAGGGCGACCTCCCGGACTTCGTGCCGGACTCCGCACTGGATCCTGCAGTGGTTCCGGAGTCCGGCGGGCGGCCCCTTCGCAAGAAGGGCAAGACCGTGGCGCTAGCGGCCTCCGTCCAACCGGAGGCGCCGGATAACTTGCTGGAGGCGCTCAACGGCGCTTCCATCAAGGAGGAACACCGCACTGTCATGAGTGTGGTGATTCAGAAGGTCCAGCTCGCCAAAAGCGGGTTGACCGAAACCTGCAGCAGCCTTCTATCAGGCTTTGAGGTAAGAATATTAATATATGTAAAATAGTACCGCATAGATAGTAGCCCCTGATGCTCGGTTCGGTGTTCGAAAAGAAAAGCTGGACTAAGGATCTAAAAAGATATACGCAGGAGTCATAAAAAATATGTCGATATGGGATTGCAGGCTACCCTACTGACCTCTGCCGCACTGACTGCGGAGGTCAATGCTTTGAAGCAAAACCTCGAGCGGTCCGAGAATGAGCTCGGCCGTGCCAAGAAGCAACTCGAGGTCAAATAAGGTGAGTAGCACCTTATTAAAGTTGTACCTTACAGAAAAGGATTTGGTTGCAGAAAGAATGACAAGGATAATGTGGGTATTGCAGGGGCCACAAACGAGGTGTCGACCCTAAAGGAGGCAGTGTCCATGGCCGATTGTAATGCGGCCGCGGAGTGCGCCGAGCGAGAGAAGCAGGAGGCGTGGGTGGCGGAGGTACGGCAAGAGCTCCAGGCTCTCGTGGAAGAACATGAGAGTTTGGAGCGTGACTCGAAGAATCGAGAGTCCGAGCTTGCATCGGCTCTTGAGAGTGCCAAAGCCGCTAAGGCCAAAGCCTACAAGGCCCTCCAGGAAATCGAGGCGTTGAAGAAAATAGCGTCGGGTAAGGCATTTTTCATGCAAAGCAAGCATGTGGATGTGGATTACGTGTTACTTACCCGAATTCGGAGCTCTCCAGGAGCGTTCGCAGATCTGCCCCGCAGCGTGTCCGATGCTGCCGCTTTCTACAGGGCCGAGGAGGGGAGCTCGACGGAGAAGGTCTTCTGCTCTCAGTATGCTGAGGCCGGACATCCGGTTCCCCTTAGCGACCAGCTGAAGCAGCTGGTCGAGCTCCACAAGCTGGCCGAACAGGCCATGAAGGGCCTCATAGTTCGGCTGTGGCCCAATGAGGCCATGCCTAGGAGCTACTTCAGCCTGGTGCGGCGGCTGGTGGATGCGTGTCCATGGGTTGAGGTGATCAAGCGATCCGCCTGTATTGAAGGTGCCCGTCGGGCCCTTGCCCGTGCTAAGGTGCACTGGGGCAAGATGGATGTTGAGAAGCTTGTGACGGACACACCACCGCCAAGCAAGGAGTATCGCACGCCCGAGATGTATTACAAGAGTGTCTTGAAGGGTGCCCGTACTATTGCGGGTGGGTGCTCCAATAATGTAATATTTGAGTAAACTCGCATTTTGTTATCCTGTGCACAGAAGACTTTGTTCATATGCACTAAGCAATGCTTGTTGATTTCAAATATTACCTTCTGTGCGGCTGTTTCTCAAATCTGAGAGATGGCAAGTCGTCGACTTCACCCCCCATGCCACGAGTGCTGGGGTGTTCGGTATAAATTTGAGCACTCTTGTTCCCATATTTGGGTCCATCTAGGGATGCGCTCAACACGACGAACCAGGCAACCAGACTTATAATGCTTGAACACTCTCACTTAGCCATAGAGTTCTATAATTTTAAATTTCGGCGAAGCCCCTAGTGTTCGGAAGACCGAATTCGGGGCGCTATCCACGCCTGGGCCGGACAAAGCCGGTTCCTCGCTCTAAGCAGCATAAGTCTTTAGGGACTCGAAAAAACCTCTCGAACAGCGACCGGCTCTCGCCTCATCATGACGGTCAGTTTTAGCTTTCTCCACTGAGGCGTTAACCCAGCTCAACTGGGGCGCAATTGCAGTGGTTCTCCCAGTGCTACCTTAGCCGATACAACGGAACATAAGGTACCAAAACATGGGAGCCGGGCAAACCCAACTATTGACCCAAGACATGATTCGGAGCTGATGCATATAATGCTATAAGTTCGGAGTGTCGCACTTGTGAAAGTGTTCGGACTTATCACGCCATGATGTGGGGAACATAAGCCCCTGGTGTTTTTAGCCGTACCAAAGTGTATGGATGCAACATGTCGCAAATGAACATATGTATAGGAAAGAAATGCAATTATAAGCAAAAAGGTGCTGCATTGTTTTATTCAAGAAGTACTGCTATGAATGCAGAACGATGCAAATAGTGTGATAAGCAAGGGACGGGACTATTAAACATGTCCCCCTCCAGGGGTAGGCTGCGGAGTGGTGTATAAAACAGATTTAATGCTCGTAAGGGAGACCTTCTGGATATTCGTCGCAGCCTTTCTCCTTACCTGGTTGTTGCATCGTGAGTTCGGCCGGTCTACTGCCGGACAGGGCCTCTGGTAAACGGAGTCCTGTGGGTAAGAAAAGAAAAAAGTAAAAAGATAAAAAGAAATGACACACTTGGGAGCCCCTGATGTGGTTAAGCCGCATTCTGGGCCTGTCGTGGTCGTGCCCCTTCCCCTATGCCCATGGTATCTCCAGAGCGTAATGATGTACGCAAAGGACCAGTCTTGCGATCTTGCGAGGGTTGGGGTTGGGGTCGCATTGCTACACGTGCTCGGAACGCGCCAGGTGGTCTTGTTGTAGGTTACTTCGGGCGCGTTTGGCCGTGTCCGGTCGCTTAACGGCCGGCCTCGAGAATTTCCTTAAGAGGCTGCATTGTACTTCTGCCGCGAGAGCCGCTGTATGTTCCTCCGTTCAGAGGAAGCGCTCGGTGTTTCCGTTGACCGTGATGACTCCTCGAGGGCCTGGCATCTTGAGCTTGAGGTATGCGTAGTGCAGCACCGCGTTGAACTTTGCAAACGCGGTCCGTCCGAGCAGAGCATGATAGCCGCTGCGGAACGGAACTATGTCGAAGACTAACTCGCTTCGGAAGTTATCCGGTGATCCGAAGACCACTTCCAGTGTGACTGAGCCCGTACAATTGGCCTCTACACCTGGTATGACGCCTTTGAAGGTCGTCTTTGTGGGTTTAATCCTTGAGGGGTCTATGCCCATCTTGCGCACTGTGTCCTGATAAAGCAGGTTCAGGCTGCTGCCGCCGTCCATCAGGACTCTGGTGAGGTGAAATCCATCGATGATTGGGTCTAAAACCAATGCGGCGAATCCGCCGTGGCGGATGCTGGTGGGGTGGTCCCTTCGATCAAAAGTGATCGGGCAGGAGGACCATGGGTTGAACTTCGGGGCGACTGGCTCCATCGCGTATACGTCCCTGAGTGCACGCTTCCGCTCCCTCTTAGGTATGTGGGTTGCGTATATCATATTCACCGTCCGCACTTGTGGGGGAAAACCCTTATGTCCTCTGTTGTTCGACGGTCGGGTCTCTTCTTCGTCATCGCTATGCAGCCCCTTGTCATTGTTTTCGGCGATTAGCTTGCCTGCCTGCTTGAATACCCAACAGTCCCTGTTGGTGTGGTTGGCTCGCTTTTCGGGGGTGCCGTGTATCTGGCACGAGCGATCGAGTATTCGGTCCAAATTGGACGGACCCGTAGTAGTTCTTTTGAATGGCTTCTTCCGCTGACCGGGTTTCGAGCCTCTAAATCCGGCGTTGACTACCGTATCCTCAATATTGTCACCGTTAATGCGGCGTTTATTCTTGTTGCGATGTGACCTGCCATTGCGATCCTTGGTATCTGGAATGCCGGAATTTTTGCTGAGGTTGTTGCTGCGAGCTAGCCAGCTGTCCTCTCCCGCGCAAAAGCGGGTCATGAGTGATGTGAGGGCTGCCATGGATTTCGGATTTTCCTGTCCCAGGTGACGGGCAAGCCACTCATCGCGGATGTTATGTTTGAAGGCTGCGAGGGCCTCCGCATCCGGACAGTCGACGATTTGATTTTTCTTAGTTAAGAACCGTGTCCAGAATTGTCTGGCTAATTCGTCTGGCTGCTGAATTATGTGGCTTAGGTCATCAGCGTCTGGTGGTCGCACATACGTGCCCTGGAAGTTATCAAGGAATGCGGCTTCCAGGTCCTTCCAACATCCAATTGATTCTGCTGGCAAGCTGTTAAGCCAATGCCGAGGTGGTCCTTTAAGCTTGAGTGGGAGGTATTTGATGGCGTGAAGATCATCACCGCGGGGCATGTGGATATGAAGGAGATAGTCTTCGATCCAAACCGCGGGGTCTGTTGTGCCGTCATAGGATTCGATATTCACAGGTTTAAACCCTTCGGGGATTTGATGATCCATTACTTCATCTGTGAAGCATAGTGGGTGTGCGGCGCCTCTGTATTGGGCTATATCACGACGAAGCTCCAACGAGCTTTGTCTATTGTGTTCGGCCTGGCCAGACTTACTGTGTCCGGCGCGACGGTTGTCGTCACGTATCATGGGGCGCCCACGCGATCCGTAGATCGATCTTGATTGTCTTGCCTTATCCTCCAATATATCTCGCAAGTCCGGAGCATTCCCTTGTGGCCTTGTGCTGTTCAAGCGGTGCCGGGGTACGGTTCTAGTGAAGGGCCTAGAGGCCTCTCTGTCGCGGCCACGAGGTGGCCGGTCAGCCATATTGTGCTCTGGTGATGCAGGTTTATACGCCTCCTCCTTTAATCAGGGGAGCAACTTGCGTTTGGGGTAGCTTTTGGAGGGGCGTTCGAGCTCATGCTCTTCGGCCGCCAGGACTTCCGTCCATCTGTCGGCTAGCAGATCCTGATCAGCTCTAAGCTGTTGCTACTTTTTTTAGGCTGTTTGCCGTGGCCATAAGCCTGCGTTTGAAACGCTCTTGTTCGACGGGATCCTCAGGCACGGCAAATTCGTCGTCATCGAGGCTTGCCTCGTCTCCAGAGGGAGGCATGTAAATATCTTCCTCTACCTCTTCGTCTGCCGCCCTCTTGTGAGGGCTGGCATCCCCGTCCTCCTGCACTGAATCTTGCTGGAGGGGGTTGTCTTCGGCACTGTCTGGGGTAGTATTATCTCCGGTGCCGGAATCGCCATTCTTGCTGTGGCGGGATTTAGAGCGGCGCCGCTGACGCTGGCGCTTGGGCTGTTTCTTGGAGGGGTCTTCCTCCGCTATTCCTTCGCCATTCCCATCCTTTGGGATATCCACCATGTATATGTTGTATGACGAGGTGGCTTTCCAGTGCCCAGTAGGCGCTGGTTCTTGGTCGTCTCCGGCATCGTCGTCCATACCGTCGATGTCGTCGAAGTCGAAGTCTAGCATGTCGGTTAGATCATCGACAGCAGCTACTAAGTGGGTGGTGGGTGGGTCTTGAATTTCTTCGTCGTCCGCATCCCAACCGTCCTGACCGCAGTCTGGCCAGGGCTCTCCTAATAACGAGAGATATTTTAGCGAGCTAAAAATGTCGCCAAAAGGTGAGTGTTGAAAGATGTCCGCGATGAAGAACTCCATGATCGGCGCCCAATCGGATTCGATTGGTGGGGGCGCGGGAGGTTCGGAGTCCGGCAAGGAGTCCGACACCTTGGAGTCACGAGCTACAGAAGGGACAAAGTCAGTATTCGGCTCTATCGCCGTAGAGGTTGCAGCCCCCGAGGCGGTGTCTAACCACCCGTCCTCGATGTGCACAGCCGGCTCCGAATCGAAGGTCGGAGCGGACTCGTGTGCGGCCTCCAGGGCACTGTCCGGCAGCAGAGCTAAATCATGCCCATCGTGACAGTGCGGCACGCTCGGCTGTGGCTCGAATCCATTGAAGACCAAGTCTCCGCGGATGCCAGCCGTGAAGTTCAGACTTCCAAATCTGACCTAACGGCCAGGGGCGTAGCTTTTGATCTACTCCAGATGGCCAACCAAATTAACCCGCAGTGCAAAGCCACCGAATACGAAGATCTGTCCGGGGAGAAAAGTCTCACCCTGGACCGCGTAGTTGTTGATGATCGAAGGAGCCATCGAGCCTATCGGTGACGACACAGAGGAACTCTCAATGAAAGCACCAATGTCGGTGTCAAAACTGGCGGATCTTGGGTAGGGGGTCCCGAACTGTGCGTCTAGGCGGATGGTAACAGGAGACAAGGGACACGATGTTTTACCCAGGTTTGGGCCCTCTTGATGGAGGTAAAACCCTACGTCCTGCTTGATTGATATTGATGATGTGGGTATTACAAGAGTAGATCTACCACGAGATCAAGGAGGCTAAACCCTAGAAGCTAGCCTATGGTATGATTGTTGTTGTTGTTGTTGTCCTACGGACTAAAACCATCCGGTTTATATAGACACCGGAGAGGGCTAGGGTTACACAGAGTCGGTTACGATGGTAGGAGATCTACATATCCGTATCGCCAAGCTTGCCTTCCACGCCAAGGAAAGTCCCATCCGGACACGGGACGAAGTCTTCAATCTTGTATATTCATAGTCTTGGAGTCCGGCCGATGATGATAGTTCGGCTATCCGGACACCCCCTAGTCCAGGACTCCCTCAGGTGGCAATACTCCTGGAGGGAGTCACGCGGGAGTACATAGAGCTGCTCCTCTGGGCCATGGAGCAAATAGATTCACCGAATCCGATCGTGAGGGAGCGGTGGTGGGAGTATCGATCCCGGATGGAGCATCCACCAGAGATTGAAGGATCGAGCATCTACAGGGTGCCGTTTGTGAGGGTGTCGTGCCTGAGCGAGCTGGTGGAGTCTTCGTCGACCGAACCCAACTGCAAGAGGAGAAAAGCAGTTGGCCCTACGACACTTCCCCGCCATCCTCTCCCTCGCCGTTCACATCGTCTCACGGGGCGGCTGTTTGCCGCCGAGGAATAGGAGGGGGCTGCCCCCCAGCCCAATAGCCGGGCAGGTTGTGAATTGTCAGGAGGAGCTTAGTGTTGTCAGTATTTGCAGGTTGTGAATCGTTAGGAGGAGCTTAGGGTTGTCAGTATTTGCAGGTTGTGAATTGTGTTTTGTGTTGTGTATTTTGAGAGTACTTTAAGATATGAATGTCTTTTGAATTTCAGATTTGCAGTATTGAGCATATTAAGTATTTTATGAATTCTAGAGATCTATTTTTAGCACTTAAAAAATGTAGTTTCATAGGAGTATAAAAGTGCAGACAATGTGATTCTCAAAGAAGAAACTGCAAGTTTCAGTTTTAGATAAGAAACTGCAAGTTCAGTTTCAGATAAGAAACTGCAACTTTCAAAGGCAGAGCATTTATATTAACACAACCTTTTCAAACAGGGTTAACATCATGTTGGAAGTTTTATTCATGGTCGAAAATGGAACTACCAGCCAGTTAACATCATGCTGATCAACATTCATGCATAACACATCTTCATATGATGCAAAGTCAAAAAGATATGCTATTTTCAAAATGCACACACAATGTCGAGTGTGCGAAAAACAGAGAAAACGAGGGACAAAGTTTTGGCAAGTGTTGGACGTGGTGTGCGTAGATGACAATGGGGACCCACATGTCAATAAAGGCAGAGGCAAACAATTTGGAGATATTTTCCCTGCACACGTGGAATCGAACCCGGGCGGAATAGGTGTCGGGTAGTGTCACTTGGCCACTAGGCTAGTTCAGTAGTTTCGTTACTAATAAGGCACTTCCTCCGGTGGTCAGATCCCCTTCTGCGCCTTTGTGCGCTCACTGCGACGCTGCTGTCTGCTGTTGTGAACATGCTGAACAGACGAGAGGAATCTGGAGTAGACTGTACGTGGAGAGGCGGACAATCGGGTGATACGTCTCCAACGTATCTATAATTTTTTATTGTTCCATGCTATTATATTACCTATTTTGGATGTTTATGGGCTTTATTTTATACATTATTATCATTTTTGGGACTAACCTACTAACCGGAGGACCAGCCCATATTGTTGTTTTTTTGCCTATTTCAGTATTTCGAAGAAAAGGAATATCAAACGGAGTCCAAACGGAATGAAACCTTCGGGAGCGTGATTTTTGGAACGAACAAGATCTGGAGAGCTTGGAGTGCAAGTCAAGAAACAACCGGAGCCTCCACGAGATAGGAGGGCCCCCCCCTGTAGGGCGCGCCCCCTGTCTCGTGGGCCCCTCGGGTGGCCACCGACGTACTTCTTCCTCCTATATATACCTACGTACCCCGAAAACATCTAGGGGCACCACGAAATCAATTTCCACCATCGTAACCTTCTGTATCCGCGAGATCCCATCTTGGAGCCTTCGTCGGCACTCTGCCGGAGGGGGAATCAACCACGGAGGGCCTCTACATCAACATCCTTGCCCCTCCTATGAGTTGTGAGTAGTTTACCACAGACCTACGGGTCCATAGTTATTAGCTAGATGGCTTCTTCTTTCTTTTGGATCTCAATACAATGTTCTCCCCCTCTCTTGTGGAGATCTATTCCATGTAATCTCTTTTTGCGGCGTGTTTGTCGAGATCCGATGAATTGTGGGTTTATGATCAGATTTATCTATGGATATTAATTGAATCTTCTCTGAATTCTTTTATGTATGATCAATTTATCTTTGCAAGTCTCTTCGAATTATCGGTTTGGTTTGACCTACTAGATTGATCTTTCTTCCCATGGGAGAAGTGCTGAGCTTTGGGTTCAATCTTGCGGTGTTCTTACCCAGTGACAGAAAGGGTTGCAAGACATGTATTGTATTGTTGCCATCGAGGATAACAAGATGGGGTTTATATCATATTGCATGAGTTTATCCCTCTACATCATGTCATCTTGCTTAATGCGTTGCTCTGCTCTTATGAACTTAATACTGTAGATGCATGCTGGATAGCAGTCGATGTGTGGAGTAATAGTAGTAGATGCAGGCATGAGTCGGTCTACTTGTTATGGATGTGATGCCTATATACATTATCATGCCTAGATAACGTCATAATCATTCGCTTTTCTATCAATTGCTCGACAGTAATTTGTTCACCCACCGTAATACTTATGCTCTTGAGAGAAGCCTCTAGTGAAACCTATGGCCCCCGGGTCTATCTCTTATCATATTTGTTTTCAATCTACTTTTATTTGCATCTTTACTTTTTTGCATCTACATTATAAAATACCAAAAATATATTTATCTTATCATACTATCTCTATCAGATCTCACTTTCGCAAGTGGCCGTGAAGGGATTGACAACCCCTTTATTGCGTTGGTTGCGAGTTCTCAGTTTGTTTGTGTAGGCACGTGGGACTTTGGAGGAGCCTCCTACTGGATTGATACCTTGGTTCTCAAAAACTCAGGGAAATACTTACGCTACACTTGCTGCATCACCCTCTCCTCTTCGGGGAAAACCAATGCTAGCTCAAGACGTAGCAAGAAGGATTTCTGGCGCCGTTGCCGGGGAGGTCTTCGCTCAAGTCAAGACATACCAAGTACCTATCACAAACCCATCTCCCTCGCATTTACATTATTTGCCATTTGCCTCTCGTTTTCCTCTCCCCCACTTCACCCTTGCTGTTTTATTCGCCCTCTCTTTCCCAATCTCCTCCTCTCTTTTTGCTTGCCGTTTTTTTGTTTGCTTGTGTGTTGGATTATTTGTTGCCATGGTGCAAGATAATACCAAATTGTGTGATTTCTCGAATACCAATAATAATGATTTCCTTAGCACTCTGATTGCTCCTCTTAATGATATTGAGTCTTGTGAAATCAATGTTGATTTGCTGAATCTTGTTATGAAAGATCAATTCGCCGGCCTTCCTAGTGAAGATGCCGCTACCCATCTAAATAATTTTGTTGACTTGTGTGATATGCAAAAGAAGAAACATACGGATAACAATCTTGTCAAATTGAAGTTATTTCCGTTTTCACTTAGAGATCGTGCTGAAGTTTGGTTTTCGTCTTTGCCTAAAAATAGTATTGATTCTTGGAACAAGTGCAAAGATGCTTTTATCTCTAAGTATTTTCCTCCCGCTAAGATCATCACTCTTAGGAACGATATTATGAATTTTACACAACTTGATCATGAGCATGTTGCCCAATCTTGGGAAAGGATTAAATTGATGCTTCACAATTGCCCTACTCATGGTTTGAATTTATGGATGATCATACAAAATGTTTATGCCGGTTTGAACTTTGCTTCTAGAAATCTCTTAGATTCGGCCGCGGGAGGCACCTTTATGGAAATCACGTTAGGAGATGCTGCCAAACTTCTTGATAATATTATGGCTAATTATTCTCAATGGCACACCGAAAGATCTTCTAGTAAAAAAGTGCATGCTATAGAGGAAATCAATGTTTAGACTGGAAAGATGGATGAACTTATGAAGATGTTTGCTACTAAAAATACTCCTCTTGATCCTAATGATATGCCTTTGTCTTCCTTGATTGAGAATAATAATGAATCTATGGATGTGAATTTCGTTGGTAGGAATAATTTTGGAAACAATGCTTATAGAGGAAATTTTAATGCTAGACTGTTCCCTAGTAATTCCTCTAATAATTATGGAAATTCCTACAATAATTCTTATGGTAATTTTAATAAGATGCCCTCTGATTTTGAGAATAGTGTGAAGGAATTTATGATTTCTCAAAAGAATTTTAATGCTTTGCTTGAAGAAAAATTGCTCAAAGTTGATGATTTGGCTAGGAACGTTGATAGACTTTTGCTTGATGTTGATTCTATTAAACTTAGACCTTCTCCTCCTAAGCATGATATCAATGAGTCTCTCAAAGTGATGAGATTTTCCATTGACGAGTTCAAGGAAAGAACCGCTAGATTGCGTGCTAAGAAAGATAGCTTTATAAAAGCGTGTTCTTCTAGTTCCTGTGAAAATAATGATGAGGATTTTAAAGTTATTAGTGCATCTCCTATTAGATCTATGTTTTGCAATATGAATTTTGATGATCATGGGACTGATGATGAATCAACTTTGCCTACAAGGTGTCCCAAGAATTCGGAGTCTCTAGATCTTAATGCTAAATTTGGTAAAAGTGAGATTGGAGAATCCTCAACTTCTAATAATGTTGAACCTACTATCCCTGATTTCAAGGAATTTGACTATGATAATTGCTCTTTAAAAGGTCATATTTCCTTGTTGCAATCTGTTGTTAATTCTCCTCATGCTTATATTCAAAACAAAGCTTCTACCAAACATATTGTTGATGCCTTGATGCAATCTTATGATGAAAAACTTAATTTGGAAGTTTCTATACCTAGAAAACTTAATGATGAGTGGGAACCTACTATAAAGATTAGAATTAAAGATTATGAGTGTTTTGCTTTGTGTGATTTGGGTGCTAGTGTTTCCACAATTCCGAAAACTTTATGTGATATTCTAGATTTCCATGATCTTGATGGTTGCTCGTTAAATTTGCACCTTGCGGATTCCACTATTAAAAGGCCTATGGGAAGGATCAATGATGTTATTATTGTTGCAAATAGAAATTTGGTGCCCGTAGATTTTATCGTTCTTGATATAGATTGCAATCTTTCTTGCCCTATTATTCTTGGTAGACCTTTCCTTAGAACGATTGGTGCGATTATCGATATGAAAGAAGGGAACATTAGATTCAAATTTCCCTTAAAGAAAGGCATGGAGCACTTTCCAAGAAAGAAAGTCAAATTACCTTATGAATCTATCATGCGTGCTACTTATGAATCAAGTGCCAAAGATGGCACTCGTTAGATCTATCTTCGCTTTTATGCCTAGCTAGGGGTGTTAAACGATAGCGCTAGTTGGGAGGCAGCCCAATTTTCTTTATGTTCTTTGTTTTTGTTCCTGTTTAGTGTTAAATTTTGTTTCTACTTTCTGTTTAGATGTGTTTTTATCTTTTGTTTAGTGTTTGTGCCGAGTAGAACCTATAGGATAAACTATGATGATGGTTGATTTGATTCTGCTGAAAAACAGAAACTATGTGCTCACGAGAAAAAATTCAATAAATCACAGAAACGTGACTTTGCATTGATTCTTTTTCCTGATGATCAATAAATAAATTTTCCAGTACGTCCTAGTTTTGTATGATTTTTAGAGTTCAAGAAATTTGTGTTAGTTACAGATTTCTACAGACTATTCTGTTTTTGACAGATTCTGTTTTTCGTGTGTTGTTTGCTTATTTCAATGCATCTATGGCTAGTAAATTAGTTTATAAACCATAAGGAAGTTGGAATACGGTAGGTTTAACACTAAAACAAATAAAGAATTAGTTCATGGCAGTACCTTATGTGGTGGTTTTCTTTTCTTTCACTAACGGAGCTTATAAGATTTCCTGTTGAGTTTTGTGTTGTGAAGTTTTCAAGTTTTGGGTAAAGCTTTTATGGACTATGGAATAAAGGGTGGCAAGAGCCTAAGCTTGGGTATGCCCATGGCACCCCAAGATATTCAAGAATAGCCAAAATCCTAAGCTTGGGGATGCCCCGGGAAGGCATCCCCTCTTTCGTCTTCGTTCATTGGTAACTTTACTTGGAGCTATATTTTTATTCGCTACATGATATGTGTTTTGCTTGGACCGTCGTGTATTATATTAGTCTTTGCTTTTTAGTTTGCCACAATCATCCTTGCTGTACACACCTTTTGGGAGAAGCCTATTTGATTAGAATTTGCTAGAATACTCTATGTTCTTCACTTATATCTTTTGAGCTTGATAGTTTTTGCTCTAGTGCTTCACTTATATCTTTTAGAGCACGGTGGTATCTTAATTTTGAAGAAATTGATAACCTATCATGCTTCACTTATATTTTTTTTAAGATTCTTTTAGAACAGCATGGCATTTTCTATTATCATAAAGTTGGTCCTAGAATGATGAGCATCCAAGTTGGGTATAATAAAAACTATCATAGGAAGTGAATTGGATGCTATGATCAACTTCATACTTGATAATTGTTTTGAGATATGGAGGTAGTGATATTAAAGTCATGCTAGCTGGGTGATTATGAATTTAAAGAATTCTTGTGTTGAAGTTAGTAAGTCATGTAGCATGCACGTATGGTTAAAGTTGTGTAACAAATTCTAAACATGAAGTGTACCTGGCTTGTGCATCCTTATGAGTGGCGGTCGGGGACGAGCGATGGTCTTTTCCTACCAATCTATCCCCCTAGGAGCATGCGTGTAGTACTTGATTTTTGATGACTTCTAAATTTTTTCAATAAGTATATGAGTTCTTTTGACTAATGTTGATTCCATGGATTATACGCACTTTTACCTTTCCACCATTGCTAGCCTCTTCGGTACCGTGCATTGCCCTTTCTCACCTTGAGAGTTGGTGCAGACTTCGCCGGTGCATCCAAACCCCGTGATACGATACGCTATATCACACATAAACCTCCCTATATCTTCCTCAAAACATCCACCATACCTACCTATTATGGCATTTCCATAGCCATTCCGAGATATATTGCCATGCAACTTTCCACCGTTCCGTTTATCATCATCATGACATACATTACTTTTGTCATATTGCCATTCCATGATCATGTAGTTGACATCGTATTTGTGGCAAAGCCACCATGCATTATTTTTCATACATGTCACTCTTGATTCATTGCACCATCCTGGTACACCGCCGGAGGCATTCATATAGAGTCATATCTTGTTCTAGTTTCGAGTTGTAATTCATATGTTGTAATCAATAGAAGTATGATGATCATCATTTTTAGAGCATTGCCCAAAGAAAAAAAGTAGAAAGGTCAAAAGAAAAAAAGGAAGGCCCGAAAAAAAAGAGAAAAAAAGGAAGAATAAAAATAAAGAAATAAATAAAAAGGGCAATGCTACTATCTCTTTTTCTACACTTGTGCTTCAAAGTAGCACCTTGTTCTTCATGTAGTGACTCTCATATATTGTGCTTCAAAGTAGCACCATGTTTTTCATATAGTGAGTCTCATAAGTTGTCTTTTTTATACTAGTGGGAATTTTTCATTATAGAACTTGGCTTGTATATTCCTACGATGGGCTTCCTCAAATGCCCTAGGTCTTCGTGAGCAAGCAAGTTGGATGCACACCCACTAGTTTTCTTTTGTTGAGCATTTATTTATAGCTCTAGTGCATCCGTTGCATTGCAATCCCTACTCCTCATGTTGACATCAATTGATGGGCATCTCCATAGCCCGTTGATTATCCTCGTCAATGTGAGACTTTCTCTTTTTTTGTCTTCTCCACACAATCCCCATCATCATATTCTATTCCACCCATAGTGCTATATCCATGGCTCACGCTCATGTATTGCGTGAAGGTTGAAAAAGTTTGAGATTATTTCAGTATGAAACAATTGCTTGGCTTGTCATCGGGGGTATAGAAGTTGGGAACATCTTTGTGTGACGAAAATGAAGCATAGCCTAATTATATGACTTTGTAGGGATGAACTTTCTTTTTCCATGTTATTTTGAGAAGGCATGATTACTTTGCTTTGTATGCTTGAAGTATTACTATTTCTCATGTCAATATGAACTTTTATTTTGTATTATTTGGATCTGAACATTCATGCCAGATTAAAGAAAATTACATTGAGAATTATGCTAGGTAGCATTCCACATCAAAAATTCTCTTTTTATCATTTACCTACTCGAGGACGAGCAGGAATTAAGCTTGGGGATGCTTGATACGTCTCCAACGTATCTATAATTTTTTATTGTTCCATGCTATTATATTACCTGTTTTGGATGTTTATGGGCTTTAGTTTATACATTATTATCATTTTTGGGACTAACCTACTGACCGGAGGCCCAGCCCATATTGTTGGTTTTTTTTGCCTATTTCAGTATTTCGAAGAAAAGGAATATCAAACGGAGTCCAAACGGAATGAAACCTTCGGGAGCGTGATTTTTGGAACGAACAAGATCCGGAGAGCTTGGAGTGCAAGTCAAGAAACAACCGGAGCCTCCACGAGATAGGAGGGTGCGCCCCCCCTGTAGGGCGCGCCCCCCTGTCTCGTGGGCCCCTCGGGCGGCCACCGACATACTTCTTCCTCCTATATATACCTACGTACCACGAAAACATCCAGGGGCACCACGAAACACAATATCCACCACCTTAACCTTCTGTATCCGCGAGATCCCATCTTGGAGCCTTCACTGGCACTCTGTCGGAGGGGGAATCAACCACGGAGGGCATCTACATCAACATCCTTGCCCCTCCTATGAGTTGTGAGTAGTTTACCACAGACCTACGAGTCCATAGTTATTAGCTAGATGGCTTCTTCTCTCTTTTTGGATCTCAATACAATGTTCTCCCCCTCTCTTGTGGAGATCTATTCGATGTAATCTCTTTTTGCGGTGTGTTTGTCAAGATCCGATGAATTGTGGGTTTATGATCAGATTTATCTATGGTTATTAATTGAATCTTCTCTGAATTCTTTTATGTATGATTGAGTTATCTTTGCAAGTCTCTTCGAATTATCGGTTTGGTTTGGCCTACTTGATTGATCTTTCTTGCCATGGGAGAAGTGCATAGATTTGGGTTCAATCTTGCGGTGTTCTTACCCAGTGACAGAAAGGGTTGCAAGACACGTATTGTATTGTTGCCATCGAGGATAACAAGATGGGGTTTATATCATATTGCATGAGTTTATCCCTCTACATCATGTCATCTTGCTTAATGCGTTGCTTTGTTCTTATGAACTTAATACTCTAGATGCATGCTAGATAGCGGTCGATGTGTGGAGTAATAGTAGTAGATGCAGGCAGGAGTCGGTCTACTTGTTATGGATGTGATGCCTATATACATGATCATGCCTAGATAACGTCATAATTATTCGCTTTTCTATCAATTGCTCGACAGTAATTTGTTCACCCACCGTAATACTTATGCTCTCGAGAGAAGCCTCTAGTGAAACCTATGGCCCCCGGGTCTATCTCTTATCATATTTGCTTTCACTCTACTTTTATTTGCATCTTTACTTTTTTGCATCTATATTATAGAATACCAAAAATATATTTATCTTATCATACTATCTCTATCAGATCTCACTTTCGCAAGTGGCCGTGAAGGGATTGACAACCCCTTTATTGCGTTGGTTGCGAGTTCTCAGTTTGTTTGTGTAAGTGCGTGGGACTTTGGAGGAGCCTCCTACTGGATTGATACCTTGGTTCTCAAAAACTGAGGGAAATACTTATGCTACACTTGTTGCATCACCCTCTCCTCTTCGGGGAAAACCAACGCTAGCTCAAGACGTAGCATCGGGACCCACCAGTTCTATGGCCGTACGCAAGCAAGTGCCTCGTTGAAAAAATACTTCCTCATAATGCTACACTGACATTGGGGCCCATAGGTTTATCAACATAGTTACTTTTTTTAGGTGCTTCAACGTAGTTACTATAGGAGATAAATTCACAACGAAGCCAGGGAGCTGACAGGTATCATTTATTATCACTTGGGCAGTAAGTATTAGCTGGGTTTTGGGCTGCCTCGTCTAGGCTTTGTTTTTTGACATGTGCAGCCCATGACATGCCGGTTTGTATTTTCTTGAGGTCCGTCATGTATCGACCGGCCTATGGACCTTCCATCCGAGGTTTTGTTTTTCCTGAAACATCGGCTTCACAATTTATGTTTTTTTTGAAGAAAACGTAGAGGTCTGTTCTATTTTTCTATATAAGAATAGGAATGCCTGGTCTAACTTATGTTTCCCTTCTAACTATATTATATATATTTAAATTACTTTATATGTTATTATATATTATTCTTATTGTCATCATATATTTAACAGATACTTACATATGCAAGAAAACAATATCGCACATCTTATTAACTTATAAAAATACTTTCTTAACAACAAAATCTTGGATTTTTTTGGCACAAAAATCCTAGTGATTGTGTACAAAAGCTTGGTGAGATTTAAGGACCAGTGTAATAATAAATCACTTATTATTTAAATATATTTATAACAAAATGCTCACCCCCTGTTTATTTTTTGATAACATTGCTGGGCCAACCCAACATTATAATTAGAATCAGCCCAGCAAAATTATGTATTTCGAGAAAGTGCAAATGGCATGTAAGTTTTTAGGAAAAAATAAATGGGTCGCATGGACGCTACATTATTTGTTCACCCAGCCTAGCTAATGGATTGTAATTCAAAAAAAAGATCAAATTGACTGTAAATTCTACCCCGCAAAAAAAGACTGTAAATTCTGAAAAAATGGGTTGAATACGTGTCACATTTTTGGAGGCTGAAATGTGGGCCAATAGGTCGAAGCCAATGCAAGTCGTTGTCAAATTAGTCAACAAATGATTCTGACATCGTTAGCCGTTGGATTTACATCCAACGACCGGCATCCATCTTCAATCTCTTGTCTTCGTCCTCCAACACCGCCGGGACCACCTGCTCCCGCCTCCCGCTGCTAGCAGCTCTGCTTAGCACGCTTCGCTGTGAAGCGCTACTCCACTGTTGGCCAGGCCATCCCTCCACCCCTCCACACCTCCTGTTCTTCTCCACCGACTGCCGAACCACACCGCATCAGAACCAGTTAACCCTCTTACACCTCTCCGTCTGCGACTCTACTCCCACGTCTTCCCATCTCCGGCTCGTTGATGTCTAGGGCCTCGCCGTCGTCCACCACCTTGTATGCACTCGGCGTGGAGTGGTCAACGAACGACACCATCGTAAGTAGACTGTGCGTGGAGAGGCTGACAGCTGGGTCCACGGCTGCACGCAAGGAAATGCCTCCTTATTACGCGAAAAATAATGATTCATCCACCTGACATCTAGGACCCACCGAAAGGGCCTCTGTATTTCACGAAAAAATGTTACCACCGCTGACAGCTCGGACCCACCAGCTATATCTTCGCACGCAAGGAAGTGCCTCCTTATTACGCACAAAAAAGATTAATAATCTCCCTGCTAGCTGGGACCCAGTATAGTAGGAGGCTGACTTGTGGGCCTACTAAGTTGACGGGGACGGAGGGCTTTGTCAACTTAGTCAATATGCATGATTCTAGCTCCAGTGATCGTACGATGTCCATCCAAAAGCCGTAGTGCTTCTTCAACCTCTGGTCTTTTTGCTCCAGCCGCCAAAAGCAGCGCCAGTCGTGCCGCCTGCTCCTGCCTCCCGTGGCCGGCTGTGCTGCCGCGGAGGCCTCGCCGCCCCCTACTACTCCCACCGCTGGCCAAGCCATCCCTCCACTCACCCACACCCCCTGTTATTCTGCGGCGACAGCAGCCTCACACCGCAGCCGAACCAGTGAACCCTCGTACTCCTCTCCGCGTGGGCATCCACTTCCGCATCTTCCCCGGCTCCGTGTCGCCCCCTTCCTAGGGCTCGCCGTCGTCCACCGCCGTGGTGCTCTTTGCGCGGCGTGGTCAATGTGGTCAACAACCGATTTCCATCGGAAGAGTACTGTACGTGGAGAGGCTGACAGCTGGGTCCATGGCAGCCGCAAGGAAGTTCCTCCTTATTACGCGCAAAATAATTATTACTCCACCTGACAGCGGGGACTCACCAGATGGGCCACCGTATTTCGCCGCTGACTGTTGGGACCCACCAGCTACATATTCGCACGCAAGAAAGTGTGTTCGGGCAAAAAATAATTTGCCCCCCTGACTGCTGGGACCCACCAGCTACATCTTCGCACGCAAGGAAATGCCTGACAGTCAGGACCCACCTGGTCGAAGCGTATGTAGCGTTATCATTCTGGTAGCGAACGTGTACATACATACTGGTCGATGTAAAGGCACGCACGTGTCATAGTAGAGGCGTGCACGTAGCATGCACATGTACGTACAACGGCCAGTGTGCAAGAAAGAAAATATGGCCATGTACGTACATACGGGAGGGGTCTCGAACGCGTACTCGCCCATACATACGGCTAGGGCTCGTGTACATGGCTAGGTCGGAACAGAGAAACTGTGTCGTCGTTGTGTTCACGGGGAGGCAATGGAATGCGTCGCGTTCGTCGGGAGGCAACGGAGCGTGTGGGAGCCAACCGGCTTGGACAGAACAGCCAATGGAAACGAGGCCTGGTGTACCGCAGAACGGAGGAAACGGCCTTGTGTTCGACCGGCCACGTTCAAAATGGGATCCTGTTCATCTGGAGGGGTCTTGCGTACCACAAAATGGAGGAAACTGACTTCTATTAAACCTCCTACGGTCGAAACGGGGTCCTGTTAATCAGGAGGGGTGTGGCGTACCGCAAAACAGAGGAAACGGACTTGTGTTGGAGTGCTACGGTCGAAATGGGGGTCCTGTTCATTAGGAGGGGTGTGGCGTACCGCAAATCAGGACTCCACGGATACTGTTCATCTCCACCGTTGACCTCCTCCATCCCGTGTTCATCCATAGTCGACCTCCTCCAGCCTCCACCTGCGAATGTTCATCCACGGGGCTCCTGTTCATCTAGCCTCCACCATGCGCTACTCCACCGGCTACTGCTCAACCATCCCTCTCCACGGGCTCCTGTTCAACCACCCGTCCACGAGCTACTGTTCATCCAACCCTCCACCATCTACTGTTCAACCAGCCCTCCATGGGGTCGTGCTGTTCATCAGCCCTCCACGAGGTCCTGTTCATCCAGCCCAAACTGGCTCGATCGATCACGGTCCTATTCATCAAGAGGCAACCCATGGGGTCCTGTTCATCCACCCCCACGGGGAACTGTTCATCCAAACCCCCCTAGCAACGCTCACTGTTCATCAAGGGAAGGAGGCAGCAGGGTTTGATTGGCTTCAGTTAGCAGCAGTAGCGGAGGAATCACTCAGGCTCAGTAACGTAGCTAGTGCAATCGCTCGGGTTCAGTTAGGGCCCAACGCCTCGCTCAGGTTCTGTCAGAGCCCAACACCTCACACACATGCGCGTACGTGTACAAGAGAAACGCACATTGCTTGGCCCCCGACTACCCACCGTAACCGGGAACTCCCCGAAATTTCCTCGCCCTCGCTTCTACCACGGTTTTTTCCGTCATGGACGGCCCAAGGAATGTCATGCAGCTGTGTCTCCGGCCCGCCCAGGATGAAAAGCCCATTTTCTGTCATGATTTTTTGTCATAGAAGTAGGAGCCCACCACATCTATGATGATACCGGGTTTTGTCACAATTATCGTCGTAGAAGTGTCATAAGTATGATAGAAAAAAATTTCGTTCGGCCCAAAATGTCCCGGATGTGTCTTTTTTTTGTAGTGCCTTAAGCGTGCGACCCTACGGGTTCGAGAATCATGTAGACATGACCGAGACTCCTCTCCGGTCAATAACCAATAGCGGGACCTAGATGCCCATATTGATTCCTACATATTAAAATGAAGATCTTTATCGGTTGAACCACGATGTCAAGGATTCAGTCAACCCCGTATGCATTTCCTTTTTTCCAGCGATATGTTACTTTCCCGAGATTCGATCGTCGGTATCTCCATACCTAGTTCAATCTCGTTACCAGCAAGTCTCTTTACTCGTTCTGTAATACAAGATACCATGAACTCATTAGTCACATCAAGCTTCTTATGATGTTGTATTACCGAGCAGGCCCAGAGATATCTCTCCATCACACGGAGTGACAAATCCCGGTCTCGATCCACACAACCCAACAAACACCTTTGGAGATACCTGTAGAGCACCTTTATGATCACCCAGTTATGAAGTGATGTTTTATTGCACACAAGTCATTCCTCCGGTATTTGAGAGTAGCATGATCTCATGGTTGAAGGAATAGATACTTGACATGAAGAAAGCTATAGGAAATAACTAAACGGTCTGATGCTAAGCTTACGGTTGGTTCTTGTCCATCACATAATTCTCCTAATGATGTGATCCTATTATGAAATGACAAATCATGTCTATGCTTAGGAAACCTCAATCATCTTTGATCAATGAGCTAGTCTAGTATAGTCTTACTAGGGATATTGTGTTGTTTATGTATCCACACATGTATTTAGGTTTCCGGGCAATACAATTCTAGCATGAATAACACGCATTTATCATGAATGGGAAATATGATAATGACCAATTTATTATTGCCTCTAGGGAATATTTCCAACATTCTCCACTTGCACTAGAGTCAATAATCTAGTTCACATCACCATGTGATTAACAGCCAATGAGTTCTGGGGTTTGATCATGTTTTGCTTGTGAGAGAGGTTTTAGTCGACGGGTCTGCAACATTCATATCAGTGAGTACTTTGCAAATCTCTATGTCATACCGTAGATGCCGCTACCGTGATCCACTTGGAGTTATTCCAAATGACTACTCCATTATACATATCCGGTTTGTGACTCAGAGTCATCCGAATCGGTGTCAATGCTTACATCAACGCAACCCTTTACGACGATCTCTTTATCACCTCCATAATCGAGAAACATTTCCTTAGTCCTCTTTAGGTACTTAAGGATATTTTTGACAGCTGTCAGTGATCCACTCCTGCATTATTTTGGTACCTCCTAGCTATCTTATGGCAAGGCTGATACGTCTCCAACGTATCTATAATTTATGATGTATTCATGCTGTTATTTTATCATTCTCGGGTGTTTTAAAATCATTTTATAGCAACTTTATATCATTTTTCGGGACTAACCTATTGACCCAGTGCCCAGTGTTAGTTGATGTTTTTTGCTTGTTTTTTACATTGCAGGAAATCAATATCAAACGGAGTCCAAACACCGCATAACTTTTTGGAGATTTTTTCTGGACCAGAAGGAACCCAATGGGCCTGAGCTGCACCTGGGGGGTGCCCCGAGGGGGGCACAACCCGCCAGGGCGCGCAAGGCCCCCCTGGCGCACCCAGGTGGGTTGGGCCAACCTCGGTGGCCTCCCGCACCCCTTCTTTGCACTATAAATTCCCAAATATTCCGAAACCCTTCAGGGTAGCCCTAGATCAGAAGTTCCACCGCTGCAAGGTCTCTGTATCCGCGAAAATCAATCTAGACCCCGTTCTGGCACCCTGCCGGAGGGGGGAATCATCTCCGGTGGCCATCTTCATCATCCCGGCGGCCACGATGATGAGGAGGGAGTAGTCCACCCTCGGAGCTGAGGTTTTGTACCAGTAGCTCTGTGTTTGATCTCTCTCTCTCTCTCTCTCTCGATCTATATCATGGTCTTTGTTAATATAGTCGGGTCATATGATGTTTCTCCCCTCTATAATCTTGTTATGATGAATTGAATCTTTACCCTCCGAAATTTTGTCTTGTCAGATTGAATATTCAGAGATCAGAACACATGATATATGTCTTGCAATATGAATACTTGAAGTGACAATGAGGTATCTTATTGATTCACTTGATATGTGTTATGGCATTCAACTCACGGATCCCGCGGTGATATTGGGGTAATCTACGCATAGGGGTTGATGCACGTTTTTCTCCAACGAAAACTTTGGGGTCTCTTTATAGTTCTTTGTGTGGGTTGAGTATTATGAATATGAATTTTCTTTGGTGTTATTCTAGTACGAACTCTAGGATAGATTGAGTGCAAAAAATAGCTTTGTATTATTTTAGTACGAACTCTTGAATAGATCAAACAGAAAGAATAGCTTTGAGGTGGTTTCGTGACCTACAAACAATTCCTATCTTTTGTTCTCCGCTAATAGGAACTCGGGAGTGATTCTTTATTGCACTTTGAGGGATAATCATATGATCCAACTATGTTAGCATTGTTGAGATGTTGCACTAGCGAAAGTACGGACCCTAGGCCTCATTATTAAGCATTGCAACACCGTTTTTGTGCCCGCTTACTATTTTCTACCTTGTTGTTTTTATTTATTCAGATTATAAAAATATATTTCTACCATCCATATTACAATTTTATCACCATCTCTTTGCCGAACTAGTGCACCTATACAATTTGCCATTGTATTGGGTGTGCTGGGGACACAAGAGATTTCTTGTATTTTATTGCAGGGTCGTTTGAGAGAGACCATCTTCATCCTACACCTCTCACGGATTGATAAACCTTAGGTCATCCACTTGAGGGAAAATTTCTACTGTCCTACAAAACTCTATGCTTGGAGGCCCAACACGTGTCTAAAAGAATAAAGTTGCATAGTAGACATCAAAGGCACACATCAGGTCTGGTACACAACATGGCATACATTATATTGCCTATGGCTGAGGCATAGGGGATGACCTTCATCCTTTCTCATTCTTCTACTATAGTCGAGCTTTGAGTCTTACTCAACTTCACACCCTACAATACAGGAAAGACTTCCTTCTTTGGATGATCCATTTTGAACTCCTTCAAAATCTTGTCAAGGTATGTGCTCTGTGAAAGTCTTATCAAGCGTCTTGATTTATCTCTATAGATCTTGATGCCAAATATGTAAGCAGCTTCGCCCATGTCTTCCTTTGAATAACTCCTTTCAAACAACCCTTTATGCTTTCCAAAAATTCTATATCATTTCCAATCAACAATATGTCATCCACATATACTTATCAGAAATGCTATAGAGCTCCCACTCACTTTCTTGTAAACAAATGTTTCTTCATAAACTTCGTATAAACCCAAAAGCTTTGATCACCTCATCAAAGCGTATATTCAAGTTCCAAGAGGCTTGCACCAGTCCATAGATGGATTGCTGAAGCTTGCATACCTTTTTAGCATCCTTAGGATCCGCAAAACCTTTAGGTTGCATTATATACAACACTTCCTCAAGGAAACGGTTTTCACATCCATGTGCCAGATTACATAATTGAAAGGCAGTAATTGCTAACATAATTCTATTAGACTTAAGCATCTCTACGGGTGAGAAAGTTTCATCGTAGTCAACTCCTTGAACTTGTCGGAAACCATTTGCGACAAGTCGAGCTTTATTGACAGTGACATTACCATCAACGTTTGTCTTCTTCTTAAAGATCCATTTATTCTCAATGGCTTTCCAGTCAACAGGCAAGTCCACCAAAGTCCATACTTTGTTCTCATACATGGATCATATCTTGGATTTCATGGCCTGAAGCCATTTGTCAGAATCAGAGCTCATCATAGCTTCTTCATAGTTCGTAGGTTCTCCGTTGTCTAACAACATAATTTCCAGGACTGGATTACCGTACCACTCTGGTGTGGAACGTACCCTGGTTGGCCTAGAAAGTTCAGTAGTAACTTGATCTATAGTTTCATGATCATCATCATGAGCTTCATCTTTGTTTGGTGTAGGCATCACAGGAACTGCTTTCTGTGATGTTCTACCCTCCAATTCAAGACAAGGTATGATTACCTCATCAAGTTCTACTTTCCTCCCACTCACATACATCAAGTTCTACTTTCCTCCCACTCAACAAGCAAGTCCACCAAAGTCCATACTTTGTTCTCATACATGGATCATATCTTGGATTTCATGGCCTGAAGCCATTTGTCGGAATCAGTAGCTTCTTCATAGTTCGTAGGTTCTTCGTTGTCTAACAACATAATTTCCAGGACTGGATTACCGTACCACTCTGGTGTGGAACGTACCGTGGTTGGCCTACAAAGTTCAGTAGTAACTTGATCTATAGTTTCATGATCATCATCATGAGCTTCATCTTTGTTTGGTGTAGGCATCACAGGAACTGCTTTATGTGATGTTCTACCCTCCAATTCGAGACAAGGTATGATTACCTCATCAAGTTCTACTTTCCTCCCACTCACATCTTTCGAGCGAAACTCCTCTAGAAAGGACCCATTTTAGCAACAAATATCTTGCCCTCGGATCTATGATAGAAGGTATACCCAATGGTCCCTTTAGGGTATCCTATGAAGACACACTTCTCCGCTTTGGGTTCGAGCTTATCAGGCTAAAGCCTCTTGACATAAGCATCGCATCCCCAAACTTTAAGAAACGACAACTTAGGGTTCTTGCCAAACCATAATTCATACGGTGTCATCTAATGGATTTAGACGGTGCCCTATTTAAAGTGAATGCGGTTGTCTCTAATGCACAACCCCAAAACGATAGTGGCAAATCGATAAGAGACATCATAGAACGCACCATATCCAATAGAGTACGCCCTATGACGCCTGGACACACCATTTGTTGGGGAACGCAGTAATTTAAAAAAACCTACGATCACACAAGATCTATCTAGGTGATGCATAGCAACGAGAGGGGAGAGTGTGTCCACATACCCTCATAGACCGAAAGTGGAAGCGTTAGTTAATGCGGTTGATGTAGTCGAACGTCTTCGCGATCCAACTGATCCAAGTACCGAACGTACGACACCTCCATGTTCAGCACATGTTCAGCTCGATGACGTCCCTCATGCTCTTGATCCAGTTGAGGACGAGGGTGAGTTCCGTCAGCACGACGCGTGGAGACGGTGATGATGATGCTATCGACGCAGGGCTTCGCCTAAGTACTACGATGGTATGATCGAGGTGTGTAACTGTGGAGGGGGGCACTGCACACGGTTAAGAGAAACTTGTGTGTCTTTGGGGTGCCCCTGTTGGAAATATGCCCTAGAGGCAATAATAAAAGGGTTATTATTATATTTCCTTGTTCATGATAATTGTCTTTTATTCATGCTATAACTGTATTATCCGGAAATCGTAATACACGTGTGAATACATAGACCATAACATGTCCCTAGTGAGCCTCTAGTTGACTAGCTCGTTGGTCGACAGATAGTCATGGTTTCCTGACTATGGACATTAGATGTCATTGACAACGGGATCACATCATTAGGAGAATGATGTGATGGACGAGACCCAATCCTAAGCATAGCACAAGATCGTGCAGTTCGTTTTGCTAGAGCTTTTCCAATGTCAAGTATCTCTTCCTTAAACCATGAGATCGTGTAGCTCCCGGATACCGTAAGAGTGCTTTTGGTGTTCCAAACGTCACAAGGTAACTGGGTGACTATAAAGGTGCACTACAGGTATCTCCGAAAGTGTCTGTTGGGTTGACACGGATCGAGACTGGGATTTGTCACCCCGTATGACGGAGAGGTATCTCTGGGCCCACTCGGTAATGCATCATCACAATGAGCTCAAAGTGACCAAGTGTTTGGTCACGGGATCATGCATTACGGTACGAGTAAAGTGACTTGCCGGTAATGAGACTGAACGAGGTATTGGGATACCGACGATCGAGTCTCGGGCATGTAACGTACCGAATGACAAAAGGAATTGTATACGGGGTTGTTCGAATCCTCGACATTGTGGTTCATCCGATGAGATCATCGAGGAGCATGTGGGAGCCAACATGGGTATCCAGATCCCGCTGTTGGTTATTGCCTGAGAGCCGTCTCGGTCATGTCTACGTGTCTCCCGAACCCGTAGGGTCTACACACTTAAGGTTCGTTGACGCTAGGGTTGCATGAATATGAGTATGCAGTATACCAAATGTTGTTCGAAGTCCCGGATGAGATCCCGGACGTCACGAGGAGTTTCGGAATGGTTCGGAGGTAAAGAATTATATATAGGAAGTGGTATTTCGGCCATCGGGAAAGTTTCGGGGTCACCCGGTATTGTACCGGGACCACCGGAAGGGTCCCGGAAGTCCACCGGGTGGGGCCACCCATCCAGGAGGGCCCCATGGGCTGAAGTGGGAGGGGAGCCAGCCCATAGTGGGCTGGTGCGCCCCCCTAGGCCCACCCACTGCGCCTAGGGTTGAAACCCTAGGGTGGGGGGGCGCACCACATGCCTTGGGGGGCACTCCTCCCCCCTTGGCCGCCGCCCCCTTGGGAGATTGAATATCCCAGGGCCGGCGCCCCCCTTGGGGGCCTATATAAAGGGAGGGGGAGAGGGGCAGCCGCACCCCTGAAGTCCTGGCACCCCTCCCCCTGCTACACCTCTTCCTCCTCCGTCACGTGCTTGGCAAAGCCGTGCCGGAGTGCTGCTGTTCCACCACCACCACGCCGTTGTTCTGCTGCTGGAGCCATCATCATCAACCTCTCCTTCCCCCTTGCTGGATCAAGAAGGAGGAGATGTCACACGCTCCGTACGTGTGTTGAACGCGGAGGTGCCGTCCATTCGGCGCTAGGATCTCCGATGATCTGAATCACAGCGAGTACGACTCCATCATCACCGCTCCCTCTAACGCTTCCGTACGCGATCTACAAGTGGTATGTAGATGCAAACTCACTCCCTTGACTCGTTGCTTAGATGAACTCATAGATGGATCTTGGTGAAACCGTAGGAAAAATTTTAATTTTCTGCAACGTTCCCCAACAGTGGCATCATGAGCTAGGTCTATGCGTAGTTCTCTATTGCACGAGTAGAACACAATTTTGTTGTGGGCGTAGATCTTGTCAACTTGCTTGCCGCTACTAGTCTTATCTTGCTTCAGCGGTATTGTGGGATGAAGCGGCCCGGACCAACCTTACACGTACACTTACGTGAGACCGGTTCCACCGACTAACATGCACTAGTTGCATAAGGTGGCTGGCGGGTGTCTGTCTCTCCCACTTTAGTTGGAGCGGATTCGATGAAAAGGGTCCTTATGAAGGGTAAATAGAAGTTGACAAAATCAGGTTGTGGTTATTCGTAGGTAAGAAAACGTTCTTGCTAGAACCCAATTGCAGCCACGTAAAAGATGCAACAACAATTAGAGGACGTCTAACTTGTTTTTGCAGCAATTGTCATGTGATGTGATATGTCCAGAAGTTGTGATGAATGATGAATGATATATTGTGATGTATGAGATCATGTTCTTATAATAGGAATCACGACTTGCATGTCGATGAGTATGACAACCGGCAGGAGCCATAGGAGTTGTCTTTATTTTTGTATGACCTGCGTGTCATTGAAGAACGCCATGTAAACTACTTTAGTTTATTACTAAACGCGTTAGTCATAGAAGTAGAAGTAGTCGTTGGCATGACAACTTCATGAAGACACGATGATGGAGATCATGATGATGGAGATCATGGTGTCATGCCGGTGACAAGATGATCATGGAGCCCCGAAGATGAAGATCAAAGTAGCTATATGATATTGGCCATATCATGTCACTACTTTATATAATTGCATGTGATGTTTATTATGTTTTATGCATCTTGTTTACTTAGAACGACGGTAGTAAATAAGATGATCCCTTACAACAATTTCAAGAAGTGTTCTCCCCTAACTGTGCACCGTTGTTAAAGTTCGTCGTTTCGAAGCACCACGTGATGATCGGGTGTGATAGATCCTTACGTTCACATACAACGGGTGTAAGACAGTTTTACACATGCAAAACACTTAGGGTTAACTTGACGAGCCTAGCATGTACAGACATGGCCTCGGAACACGGAGACCGAAAGGTCGAACACGAGTCATATGGAAGATACGATCAACATGAGAATGTTCACCGACGATGACTAGTCCGTCTCACGTGATGATCGGACACGGCCTAGTCGACTCGGATCGTGTAACACTTAGATGACTGAGGGGATGTCAAATCTGAGTGGGAGTTCCTTAAATAATTTGATTAGATGAACTTAATCATCATGAACTTAGTCTAAAATCTTTGCAAAATATGTCTTGTAGATCAAATGGCCAACGCTCATGTCAACATGAACTTCAACGCGTTCCTAGAGAAAACCAAGCTGAAAGATGATGGCAGCAACTATACGGACTGGGTCCGGAACCTTAGGATCATCCTCATAGCTGCCAAGAAAGCATATGTCCTTGAAGCACCGTTTGGTGACCCACCTGCTCTCCCAGCACTGCAAGACGATTTGAACATTTGGCAGACACGTGCTGATGATTACTCCCTCGTTCAGTGCAGCATGCTTTACAGCTTAGAACCAGGGCTCCAAAAGAGTTTTGAGCAACACGGAGCATATGAGATGTTTGAGGAGCTGAAACTAGTTTTCCAAGCTCATGCCCGGGTCGAGAGATATGAAGTCTCCGACAAGTTCTATACTTGTAAGATGGAGGAAAACAGTTCTGTCAGTGAGCATATACTCAAAATGTCTGGGTTGCACAGCCGCCTGTCCCAGCTGGACATTAACCTCCCGGATGAGGCGGTCATTGACAGAATCCTTCAGTCGCTCCCACCAAGCTACAAGAGCTTCGTGATGAACTATAATATGCAGGGGATGGTGAAGACCATTCCTGAAGTATTTTCAATGCTGAAGTCGGCAGAGGTTGAAATCAAGAAAGAACATCAAGTGTTGATGGTCAATAAGACCACTAAGTTCAAGAAGAGCAAGGGTAAGAAGAACTTCAAGAAGGACGGCAAAGATGTTGCCGCGCCCGGTAAGCCAGTTGCCGGGAAGAAGTCAAAGAATGGACCCAAGTCTGAGACTGAGTGCTTTTATTGCAAGGGGAAGGGTCACTGGAAGCGGAACTGCCCCAAATACTTAGCGGATAAGAAGGCCGGCAACACTAAAGGTATTTTTGATATACATGTAATTGATGTGTACCTTACCAGTACTCGTAGTAACTCCTGGGTATTTGATACCGGTGCCGTTGCTCATATTTGTAACTCACAGTAGGAGCTGCGGAATAAGCAGAGACTGGCGAAGGACGAGGTGACGATGCGCGTCGGGAATGGTTCCAAGGTCGATGTGATCGCCGTCGGCACGCTACCTCTACATTTACCTACGGGATTAGTTATAAACCTTAATAATTGTTATTTGGTGCCAAGTTTGAGCATGAACATTATATCTGGATCTCGTTTGATACGAGATGGCTACTCATTTAAATCCGAGAATAATGGTTGTTCTATTTATATGAGAGATATGTTTTGTGGTCATGCCCCTATGGTCAATGGTTTATTCTTAATGAATCTCGAGCGTAATGTTACACATATTCATAGCGTGAATACCAAAAGATGTAAAGTTGATAACGGTAGTCCCACATACTTGTGGCACTGCCGCCTTGGTCACATTGGTGTCAAGCGCATGAAGAAGCTCCATGTTGATGGACTTTTGGAGTCTCTTGATTATGAATCATTTGACACATGCGAACCATGCCTCATGGGCAAGATGACCAAGACTCCGTTCTCGGGAACAATGGAGCGAGCAACCAACTTGTTGGAAATCATACATACTGATGTGTGCGGTCCAATGAGCGTTGAGGCTCGCGGAGGATATCGTTATGTTCTCACTCTCACTGATGACTTGAGTAGATATGGGTATGTCTACTTGATGAAACACAAGTCCGAGACCTTTGAAAAGTTCAAGGAATTTCAGAATGAGGTAGAGAATCAACGTGACCGAAAGATAAAATTCTTACGATCGGATCGTGGAGGAGAATATTTAAGTCACGAATTTGGTACACACTTAAGAAAATGTGGAATTTCACAACTCATGCCGCCTGGAACACCTCAGCGTAACGGTGTGTCCGAACGTCGTAATCGCACTCTATTGGATATGGTGCGGTCTATGATGTCTCTTACTGATTTATCGCTATCATTTTGGGGATACGCTCTAGAGACAGCTACATTCACTTTAAATAGGGCACCGTCTAAATCCGTTGAGACGACACCGTATGAATTATGGTTTGGTAAGAAACCTAAGCTGTCGTTTCTAAAAGTTTGGGGATGCGATGCTTATGTCAAGAAACTTCAACCTGAAAAGCTCGAACCCAAGTCGGAAAAATGCGTCTTCATAGGATACCCTAAGGAAACCATTGGGTATACCTTCTACTTAAGATCCGAGGGCAAGATCTTTGTTGCCAAGAACGGATCATTTCTGGAAAAAGAGTTTCTCTCGAAAGAAGTAAGTGGGAGGAAAGTAGAACTCGATGAAGTACTACCTCTTGAACAGGATGGTAGTGCAGCTCGGCAAAATGTTCCTGTGATGCCTACACCAACTGAAGAGGAAAATAATGATGATGATCAAGGTAATTCTGATCAAGTTAGTACTGAACTTCGTAGGTCCACAAGGACACGTTCCGCACCAGAGTGGTACGGCAACCCTGTCCTGGAAATCATGTTGTTAGACAACGGTGAACCTTCAAACTATGAAGAAGCGATAGCGGGCCCAGATTCCAACAAATGGCTTGAAGCCATGAAATCCGAGATAGAATCCATGTATGAAAACAAAGTATGGACTTTGACTGACTTGCCCGATGATCGGCGAGCGATAGAAAACAAATGGATCTTTAAGAAGAAGACGGACGCGGATGGTAATGTCACCATCTATAAAGCTCAACTTGTCGCTAAGGGTTATCAGCAAGTTCAAGGGATTGACTATGATGAGACTTTCTCTCCCGTAGCGAAGCTTAAGTCCGTCCGAATCATGTTAGCAGTTGCCGCATACTATGATTATGAGATATGGCAGATGGACGTCAAAACGGCATTCCTTAACGGGCATCTTAAGGAAGAACTGTATATGATGCAGCCGGAAGGTTTTGTCGATCCTAAGAATGCTGACAAAGTATGCAAGCTCTAGCGATCCATTTATGGGCTGGTGCAAGCATCTCGGAGTTGGAACATTCGCTTTGATGAGATGATCAAAGCGTTTGGGTTTATGCAGACTTATGGAGAAGCCTGCGTTTACAAGAAAGTGAGTGGGAGCTCTGTAGCATTTCTCATATTATATGTAGATGACATACTTTTGATGGGAAATAATATAGAATTCTTGGACAGTATTAAGGCCTACTTGAACAAGTGTTTTTCAATGAAGGATCTTGGAGAAGCTGCTTACATATTAGGCATCAAGATCTATAGGGACAGATCAAGATGCCTCATAAGTCTTTCACAAAGCACATACCTTGATAAAATTTTGAAGAAGTTCAAAATGGATCAGTCCAAGAAAGGGTTCTTGCCTGTACTGCAAGGTGTGAGATTGAGCTCGGCTCAATGCCCGACCACGGCAAAAGATAAAGAAGAGATGAGCCTCATCCCCTATGCCTCAGCCATAGGATCTATTATATATGCCATGCTGTGTACCAGAACTAATGTAAACCTTGCCGTAAGTTTGGTAGGAAGGTACCAAAGTAATCCCGGCAAGGAACACTGGACAGCGGTCAAGAATATCCTGAAGTACCTGAAAAGGACAAAGGACATGTTTCTCATTTATGGAGGTGACGAAGAGCTCGTCGTAAAGGGTTACGTCGACGCTAGCTTCGACACAGATCTGGATGACTCTAAGTCACAAACCAGATACGTGTATATGTTGAATGGTGGAGCAGTAAGCTGGTGCAGCTGCAAGCAAAGCGTTGTGGCGGGATCTACATGTGAAGCGGAGTACATGGCAGCCTCGGAGGCAGCGCATGAAGCTATTTGGGTGAAGGAGTTCATCACCGACCTAGGAGTCATACCCAATGCGTCGGGGCCGATCAAACTCTTCTGTGACAACACTGGAGCTATTGCCCTTGCTAAGGAGCCCAGGTTTCACAAGAAGACCAGGCACATCAAGTGTCGTTTCAACTCCATCCGCGAAAATGTTCAAGATGGAGACATAGATATTTGCAAAGTACATACGGATCTGAATGTCGCAGATCTGTTGACTAAACCTCTCTCGCGAGCAAAACATGATCAACACCAGAACTCTATGGGTGTTCGATTCATCACAATGTAACTAGATTATTGACTCTCGTGCAAGTGGGAGACTGTTGGAAATATGCCCTAGAGGCAATAATAAAAGGGTTATTATTATATTTCCTTGTTCATGATAATTGTCTTTTATTCATGCTATAACTGTATTATCCGGAAATCGTAACATGTCCCTAGTGAGCCTCTAGTTGACTAGCTCGTTGGTCGACAGATAGTCATGGTTTCCTGACTATGGACATTAGATGTCATTGACAACGGGATAACATCATTAGGAGAATGATGTGATGGACGAGACCCAATCCTAAGCATAGCACAAGATCGTGTAGTTCGTTTTGCTAGAGCTTTTCCAATGTCAAGTATCTCTTCCTTAGACCATGAGATCGTGTAACTCCCGGATACCGTAAGAGTGCTTTGGGTGTTCCAAACGTCACAACGTAACTGGGTGACTATAAAGGTGCACTACAGGTATCTCCGAAAGTGTCTGTTGGGTTGACATGGATCGAGACTGGGATTTGTCACTCCGTATGACGGAGAGGTATCTCTAGGCCCACTCGGTAATGCATCATCACAATGAGCTCAAAGTGACCAAGTGTTTGGTCACGGGATCATGCATTACGGTACGAGTAAAGTGACTTGCCGATAACGAGAATGAACGAGGTATTGGGATACCGACGATCGAGTCTCGGGCATGTAACGTACCGAATGACAAAAGGAATTGTATATGGGGTTGTTCGAATCCTCGACATCGTGGTTCATCCGATGAGATCATCGAGGAGCATGTGGGAGCCAACATGGGTATCCAGATCCCGCTGTTGGTTATTTCCCGAGAGCCGTGTCGGTCATGTCTATGTGTCTCCCGAACCCGTAGGGTCTACACACTTAAGGTTCGGTGACGCTAGGGTTGCATGAATATGAGTATGCAGTATACCGAATGTTGTTCGGAGTCCCAGATGAGATCCCGGACGTCACGAGGAGTTTCAGAATGGTCCGGAGGTAAGAATTATATATAGGAAGTGGTATTTCGGCCATCGGGAAAGTTTCGGGGTCACCCGGTATTGTACCGGGACCACCGGAAGGGTCCCGGGGGTCCACCGGGTGGGGCCACCCATCCCGGAGGGCCCCATGGGCTGAAGTGGGAGGGGAGCCAGCCCATAGTGGGCTGGTGCACCCCCCTAGGCCCACCCCCTGCGCCTAGGGTTGAAACCCTAGGGTGGGGGGGCGCACCACATGCCTTGGGGGGCACTCCTCCCCCCTTGGCCGCCGCCCCCTTGGGAGATTGAATCTCCCAGGGCCGGCGCCCCCCCTTGGGGCCTATATAAAGGGAGGGGGGAGAGGGGCAGCCGCACCCCTGAAGTCCTGGCGCCCCCTCCCCTGCTACACCTCTTCCTCCTCCGTCACGTGCTTGGCGAAGCCCTGCCGGAGTGCTGCTGTTCCACCACCACCACGCCGTTGTGCTGCTGCTGGAGCCATCATCATAAACCTCTCCTTCCCCCTTGCTGTATCAAGAAGGAGGAGACATCACACGCTCCGTACGTGTGTTGAAAGCGGAGGTGCCGTCCGTTCGGCGCTAGGATCTCCGGTGATCTGAATCACGGCGAGTACGACTCCATCATCATCGCTCCCTCTAACGCTTCCGTACGCGATCTACAAGTGGTATGTAGATGCAAACTCACTCCCTTGACTTGTTGCTTAGATGAACTCATAGATGGATCTTGGTGAAACCATAGGAAAAATTTTAATTTTCTGCAACGTTCCCCAACAGCCCCCTGCCCACGTATATAAAGGAGGGAGGGAGAGAGGCCGGCCCTCCTAGGGGCGTGCCAAATGTAGGGAGTCCTACTAGGACTCCCAAGTCCTAGTAGGATTCCCTTTCCTTTTCGGAGTGGAAAGAAGGAAAGGAGGGAGAGAGAGAAGGAAAGGGGGGGCCGCGCCCCACCCCTTGTCCGATTAGGTTTGGGCAGGGATGAGGCGTGCGCCACCTCGTGGTCCTTCTTGTCTCTCTCCGCTAAATCCCAATAAGGCCCATTAACTTCCCCCGGCGAATTCCCGTAACTATCCAGTACTCCAAAATAAATACTCGAATCACTTGAAACCTTTTTCATTTCCGAATATATCCTTCCAATATACGAATCTTTCTATCTCGACCATTTCGAGACTCCTCGTCACATCCGTGATCTCATCCAGGACTCCGAACAAACTTCGGTCATCAAAACACATAACTCATAATACAAATCATCATCGAACGTTAAGTGTGCGGACCCTACGGGTCCGAGAACTATTTAGACATGACCGAGACACATCTCCGGTCAATAACCAATAGCGGAACCTAGATGCTCATATTGGCTCCTACATAATCTATGAAGATCTTTATCGGTCAAACTGCATAACAACATACATTGTTCCCTTTGTCATCGGTATGTTACTTGCCAGAGATTCGATCGTCGGTATCATCATGCCTAGTTCAATCTCATTACCGGCAAGTATCTTTACTCATTCTGTAATGCTTCATCCTGCAACTAACTCATTAGTCACATTGATTGCAAGGCTTATAGTGATGAGCATTACCGAGAGGGCCCAGAGATACCTCTCCGATACACGTAGTGACAAATCCTAATCTTGATCTATGCCAACCCAAGAAACGCCTTCAGAGACACCTGTAGAGCATCTTTATAATAAACTAGTTACGTTGTGACGTTTGCTATCACACAAGGTGTTCCTTCGGTATTTGGGAGTTGCATAATATCATAGTCCGAGGAACGTGTATAAGTCATGAAGAAAGCGGTAGCAATGAAATTGTAACGATCATAATGCTAAGCTAACAGATGGGCCTTGTCGATCACATCATTCTCTTGATGATGTGATCCCGTTTATCAAATGACAACACATGTCTATGGTCAGGAAACATAACCATCTTTGATTAATAAGCTAGTCAAGTAGAGGCATACTAGGGACACTCTGTTTTGTCTATGTATTCACACATGTACTAAGTTTCTGGTTAATACATTTCTAGCATGAATAATAAAAATTTATCATGATATAAGGAAATAAATAATAACTTTATTATTGCCTCTAGGGCATATTTCCTTCAGTCTCCCACTTGCACTAGAGTTAATAATCTAGTTCACATCGCCATGTGATTTAACACCAATAGTTCACATCTGTATGTGATTAACACCCATAGTTCACATCGCCATGTGACCAGCACCCAAAGGGTTTACGAGAATCAATAATATAGTTCACATCACTATGTGATTAACACCCAAAGAGTACTAAGGTGTGATCATGTTTTGCTCGTGAGAGAAGTTTAGCCAACGGGTCTGTGACATTCAGAGCCGTATGTATTTTGCAAATATTATATGCCTACAATGCTCTGCATGGAGCTACTCTAGCTAATTGCTCCCACTTTCTATATGTATCCAGATTGAGACTTAGAGTCATCTGGATCGATGTAAAAGCTTGCATCGACGTAACTCTTTACGACGAACTCTTTATCACCTCCATAACCGAGAAATATTTCCTTAGTCCTCACTAAGGATAATTTTGACCACTGTTCAGTGATCTACTCTTAGATCACTATTGTACCCCTTTGCCAAACTCATGGTAAGGTGCACAATAGGTTTGGTACACAGCACAACATACTTTATAGAACCTATGACTGTGGCATAGGGAATGACTTTCGTTCTCTTTCTATCTTCTGTCATGGTCGGGCCTTACTCAACTTTACACCTTGTAATACAGGCAAGAACTTCTTCTTTGATTGATCCATTTTGAACTCTTTCAAAAAACTTGTCAAGCTATGTATTCATTGAAAAAATCTTATCAAGCGTCTTGATCTATCTCTATAGATCTTGATGCCCAATATATAAGCAGCTTCACTTAGGTCTTTCATTGAAAAACTCTTATTCAAGTATCCCTTTATGCTATCCAGAAATTCTATGTCATTTCCAATCAACAATATGTCATCCACATATGATATTAGAAATGCTACAGAGCTCCCACTCACTTTCTTGTAAATACAGGCTTCACCGCAAGTCTGTATAAAACTATATGCTTTGATCAACTTATCAAAGCGTATATTCCAACTCCGAGATGCTTGCACCAGTCCATCGATGAATCGCTGGAGCTTGCACACCTTGCTAGTACCTTTAGGATTAACAAAACCTTCTGGTTGCATCATATACAACTCTTCTTTAAGAAATATCCATTTAAGGAATGCAGTTTTGACATCCATTTGCCAGATTTCATAAAATATGGCAACTGCTAACATGATTCAGACGGATTTAAGCATCACTATAGTTAATAAAATCTCATTGTAGTCAATACCTTGAAGTTGTTGAAAACCTTTTTGCGACAAGTCAAGCTTTCTAGATAGTAACACTACTATCAGCGTTCGTCTTCCTCTTGAAGATCCATTTATTCTTAATGGCTTGCCGATCACCGGGCAAGTCCACCAAAGTCCACACTTTGTTCTCATACATGGATACCATCTTAGATTTCCTTTGGGTTTTCTATGAAGACGCACTTCTCCGATTTGGGTTCGAGCTTATTAGGTTGAAGTTTTTTCACATAAGCATCATAGTCCCAAACTTTAAGAGACGACAGCTTAGTTTTGTTGCCAAACCACAATTCATACGGTGTCGTCTCAATGGATTTTGATGGCGCCCTGTTTAATGTGAATGTAGCTGTCTCTAATGCATAACCCCAAAATGATAGTGGTAAATCGGTAAGAGACATCATAGATCGCACCATATGCAATAAAGTGCGGTTACGATGTTCGGACACACCATTATGCTATGGTGTTCCAGGTGGCGTGAGATGTGAAACTATTCCACATTGTTCTAAATGAAGGCCAAACTCGTAACTCAAATATTCTCCTCCACAATCAGATCATAGAAACTTCTATTTTGTTGTTACGATGATTCTCCACTTCACTCTGAAATTCTTTGAACTTTTCAAATGTTTCAGACTTGTGTTTCATTAAGTAGATATTCCCATATCTGCTCAAATCATTTGTGAAGGTCAGAAAATAACGATACCCGCCACGAGCATCAACACTCATTGGACCGCATACATCGGTATGTATTATTTCCAATAAGTCACTAGCTCGTTCCATTGTTCCGGAGAACAGAGTTATAGTCATCTTGCCCATAAGGCATGGTTCGCAAGTATCAACTGATTCATAATCAAGTGACTCCAAAAGTCCATCTTTATGGCGTTTCTTCATGCGCTTTATAACGATATGACCCAAACGGCAGTGCCACAAATAAGTTGCACTATCATTATCAACTTTGCATCTTTTGGCATCAATATTATGAATATGTGTATTACCACGATCGAGATTCAATAAACCATCAACATTGGGTGTATGACCATAGAAGGTTTTATTCATGTAAATAGAATAACAATTATTCTCTGTCTTAAATGAATAACCGTATTGCAATAAACATGATCTAATCATATTCATGCTCAATGCAAACACCAAATAACTTTTATTTAGGTTCAACACTAATCCCGAAAGTATAGGGAGTGTGCGATAATGATCATACTAATCTTGGAACCACTTCCAACATACATCGTCACTTCATTCTTAACTAGTCTCTATTTATTCTGTTACTCCTGTTTCGAGTTACTAATCTTAGCAACCGAACAAGTATCGAATACCCAGGGGCTACTATGAACACTAGCAAGGTACACATCAATAACCTGTATATCAAATATACCTTTGTTCACTTTGCCATTCCTCTTTTCCACCAAATATTTGGGGTAGTTCCGCTTCCAGTGACCATTTCCTTTGCAGTAGAAGCACTTAGTTTTAGGCTTAGGTCTAGCTTTAGGCTTTTTCACGGGAGTGACAACTTGCTTGCCATTCTATTTGAAGTTCACTTTTTCTCCCTTTGCCCTTTTCTTGAAACTAGTGGTCTTGTCAATCAACAATTGATACTTTTTCTTGATTTCTACCTTTGTCGATTTCAGCATCACGAAGAGCTCGGGAATTGCTTTTGTCATCCCTTGCATATTGTAGTTCACCACGAAGTTCCAGTAACTTGGTGATGGTGACTAGAGAACTCTGTCAATCGCTATCTTATCTAGAAGATTAACTCCCACTTGATTCAAGCGATTGTAGTACCCAGACAATCTGAGCACATGCTCACTGCCTGAGCTATTCTCCTCCATCTTTTAGTATTTGTCTGAGGTGTCATACCTCTCGACACGGGCATGAGTCTGAAATACCAATTTCAGTTCTTGGAACATCTCACATGCTTCGTGGCGTTCAAAACATCTTTGAAGTCCTGATTCTAAGCCGTAAAGCATGGTACACTAAACTATCAAGTAGTCATCATATACAGCTAGCCGAAAGTTCATAACATCTGCATCTGCTCCTGCAATAGATCTGTCACCCAGCGGTGCATTAAGGACATAATTCTACTATGCAGCAATGAGGATAAACCTCAGATCACGGACCCAGTCCGCATCATTGCTACTATCATCTTTCAACTTAGTTTTCTCTAGGAACATATAAAACATAGGGAAGCTATAACGCGAGCTATTGATCTACAACATAATTTGCAAAATACTATCAAGACTAAGTTCATGATTAATTAAAGTTCAATTAATTATATTACTTAAGAACTCACACTTAGATAGATGTCCCTCTTGTCATCTAAATGATCACGTGATCCAAATAAACTAAACCATGTCCGATCATCACGTGAGATGGAGTAGTTTTCAATGGTTAACATCACTATGTTGATCATATCTACTATATGATTCATGCTCGACCTTTCGGTCTCAGTGTTCCGAGACCATATCTGCATATGCTAGGCTCGTCAAGTTTAACCCGAGTATTCTGCATGTGCAAAACTGGCTTGCACCCATTGTATGTGAACGTAGAGCTTATCACACCGATCATCACGTGGTGTCTCGGCACGACAAACTGTACCAACGGTGGATACTCAGTGAGAACACTTGTACCTAGAAATTTAGTAAGGGATCATCTAATAATGCTACCGACGTTCTAAGCAAAATAAGATGCATAAAGGATAAACATCACATGCAATCAAAATATGTGACATGATATGGCCATCATCATCTTGTGCTCATGATCTCCATTACCGAAGCATCGTCATGATCTCCAACGTCACCGGTGCGACACCTTGATCTCCATTGTAGCATCGTTGTCGTGCCACCTATTGTTAGTATGACTATCACTACCGCTTAGTGATAAAGTAAAACAATTACATGGCGATTGCATTGCATACAATAAAGCGACAACCATATGGATCTGCCAGTTGCTGATAACTTTGTTACAAAACATGATCATCTCATACAACAATTTATATCACATCATGCTTGACCATATCACATCACAGCAAGCCCTGCAAAAAAGTTAGACGTCCTCTACTTTGTTGTTGCAAGTTTTACGTGGCTGCTTATGGCTTAGCAAGAACTGTTCTTTACCTAAGCATCAAAACCACAATGATTTTTCGTGAAGTGTGTTGTTTTAACCTTCAACAAGGACCGCGCGTAGCCACACTCGATTCAACTAAAGTTGGAGAAACAGACACTCACCAGCGTCCTATGTGCAAAGCACGTCGGTAGAACCTGTCTCATGTAAGCGTACACGTAATGTCGGTTTGAGTTGCTTCATCCAACAATACCGCCGAATCAAAGTATGACATGCTTGTAAGCAGTATGACTATTATCGCCAACAACTCTTTGTGCTCTAGTCGTGTATATAACATCTACGCATAGACATGGCTCTGATGCCACTGTTGGGGAACGAGGTAATTTCAAAAAAATTCCTACGATCACGCAAGATCTATCTATGTGATGCATAGCAACGAGAGGGGATGGTGTGTCCACATACCCTCGTAGACCGAAAGCGGAAGCGTTTAGTTAACGCGGTTGATGTAGTCGAACGTCTTCGCGATCCAACCAATCCAAGCACCGAATGTATGGCACCTCCGTGTTCAGCACATGTTCAGCTCGGAGACGTTCCTCGTACTCTTGATCCAGTTGAGGCCGAGGGAGAGTTTCGTAAGCACGACGGAATGGTGACGGTGATGATGAAGTTACCGGCATAGGGCTTCGCCTAAGCACTACGATGATATGACCGAGATGTGTAACTGTGGAGGGGGGCACCACACAACTAAAACAATTGTCAACTTGTGTCTCTAAGGGGTGCCCCCCTCCGCCGTATATAAAGGAGTGGAGGAGGGGGAGGGCCGGCCCTCTATGGCACGCCCAAGGGGGGAGTCCTACTCCCAATGGGAGTAGGATTCCCCCTTCCCAAGTAGGAGTAGGAGAGGAAGGAAGGGGGAGAGGGGAGGAAAGGGGGCTGGCCCCGCACCCAATTCGGATTGGGCTTGGGGGGCGCGCCCTCCACCTGACCGCCTCCTTTCTCCCACTGACAGTATCCTGGACTAGGGGGTACTCACCACGTCGTCTCCCAATCAGTTAGATTGAGCCGAGGACCCTCATGGCCGCATACTCATGGGCCAGTTCGAACAACCCCTGATGCATACAAGGAAGACTCCACAAGACTTGGCGCCAAGACAAGGACTCTCCTAAACCCTAGGCCTCTGGTGTCTTATAGAAACCGAGGCCAGGCTAATCAATAGACAATCTCATATTCATTGCTACAATCTCGTGGTAGATACATGTACTCTGTACTACACCCCATACAAATACAATCAAAAGCAGCATGTAGGGTATTATCTCTTCAAGAGAGCCCGAAGCTGGGTAAAACCCCGTGTCCATGTTACCATCGCTCCAAGACGCCTAGCTTAGGACCCCTAGTACGAGATATGCCGGTTTTGACACCGACATTGATGCTTTCATTGAGAGTCTGCTAGGTGTCATCGCGTTGTGATGGATCTTCAACAGACGCCAAATCAGGTGTTACAGTTCCAGTTTATTTCGTTTTAGACAGATTAATTATTTTGCAAAAGTATCGCTGTCGTTCTATGTGATATTTTTCACAAATCGGATTTGCGTTCATGCGTAGAAGCTGTTTAGGAGAAAGGCGTTCCTGGTTATACAGATGACAGATGGCAAAGCGCGTGCGGAGAGCAGCGGCGGGAGGAGGCGTGGCAGCCGAACCCTGTGCGCCCCTGGCTAGCCGATCGGGGCCGGACCCGTACGCTGGATGGGCGGCAGCACTTGACCTGCTATAAGATAAAAACCCACCTGCGGTAATTCGGTGGAGGAGCTGGCGCAATAGTACTGCCCATGCAATGCACAGACTTCAAATCGCTGGCAACACACAGGCTGATTCGATCCTCTTTTTCTTTTGGCTATTATTTAATTACGAGATATCTTTCTTTTCGGTACTTCCCGCATGCAGGTCCTAGTACTACTACGAGAGCTGCCTGTGTCCATGCAATAGAAGAAGCACACATTTTTCTCTTTGGATTGCTACAGCGATCACCTAGCGAAAAAGGATCTCTGAGTACCCAACACACGTGCAGTACACGTCCTGCCTTTTTAACTCAGGTTTCAACGTCCCTGAACGAGAACATCAGGTTTTATTTTTCTAATTACCCGTACTATATATGCATAGAATATTTTTCTGCTGGTTTGCATGAATTTTTTCTGTGTAGATTTCTCTGCCGATTACAATTCGGTCTGTTGATCGCATCAGCGTGGTGGTCAGTCCAGTTTCCGGCCACCCGACTTCCTCCATAGTTCAGCAGACGCCATGTTCGCGGCCCGTCCTGTCAGATGAATTCGAACTAGGTCGCGGGGTCACCACATTGGGTCAATGTGTTTCCAGACCAACCTCGGCCCTTAGGCCATGTTTCTTTATTTATTCACTTTGCATAAACTACTTATGTGTCTTTTTTTTTCTTTGCTTGCACTATTTTATGTGTGCAGGTAATGAACTTCGACTGTGTCACACGATCAACTCTATGAGCCGATGGCCTCGTCCTGCCTGCATCGATCAAGTTGTGGCTTCACCTCAGCGCGCGTCCTTGTGCCAGCATCTCCGCGGCAACTCTATCGGGACGACCTTGGCGTTCAGGCCATATTTCTCTAATTATTTATTTTACTTAAATTCATTAAGTAAAGGATTTTTTAATATATATATATATGTGTGTGTGTGTGAGTTAATTGTATAGAAATACCATAATTGGGGCATTACATGCAGATTGGTATCATTTTTCGTAATTTTTACATGTCAGTACCAAGTTTGGGGCTAGCCGTTACAAAAAGGTCTAAATCGCGTATAAACACGTATCTGACAGAAGGGGCCCACCTCCTATGTGGCAGGTTTTTTTGCAGAAAACCCCCTAGCTTTGTATGTAATCACGTAAATACCCACTATTTCGCAGGAAAAAGGTACTTAAATTCATTAAGTAAAGGATTTTTTAATATATATATATGTGTGTGTGTGTGTGAGTTAATTGTATAGAAATACCATAATTGGGGCATTACATGCAGATTGGTATCACTTTTCGTAATTTTTACATGTCAGTACCAAGTTTGGGGCTAGCCGTTACAAAAAGGTCTAAATCGCGTATAAACACGTATCTGACAGAAGGGGCCCACCTCCTAAGTGGCAGGTTTTTTGCAGAAAACCCCCTAGCTTTGTATGTAATCACGTAAATACCCACTATTTCGCAGGAAAAAGGCTTGTAAGAGTGGGTCTTTTTCAATCAGTTTCCGGCGAGCTGAACAAATAAATAACAGAAACGAAAAATACCGCGCGGTCGGGATTCGAACCAGCAACCTGTCGTTGAAGAGCTGAGCCCGCTAGCCACAACGCCACAGCGTGGCTATTGATGAGACCCAGGCGAGATGTTTATTAAACTAGGGACGCGCAAGCCACTATCGCGGACGGGTCGGCCCAGTAGTGTCCCTCAATCAGTTTTCTTTCTGGTTTTTTTTCTTTTAACGGGTTTTCCGGTTTTCCCTGTTTCTTTCTTTTTTCTTTTTCCCTTGTTTTGTTTTTCTGTTTTTGTTTCTGTTTATTTTATTTTATTTCATTTTATCCTTTTTCGTTTTTATTTTCATACTTTTTTTCAAGAAAGTGTTTTGGAATCCCAAATTTTGATCATGATTTCGAAACTGTTCATGGTTTTCAAATTTTGTTCACATTCTGAAAAATGTGCTCATAATTCGAAAAAAATCAGTATAGATCACAAAAATGTTCAATGTGTATATAAATATAGTTTAGTGTATATCACAAAAATGTTCAAGGTGTAGCTAAAAGTTGTTCAACATACATTAAAAAATGTTCAATGTATATGTAAAAATGGTTCAGCGTATATCAAGAAAAATGTTCAATGTGTATTTAATTATTGTTCTGTATATTTCACAAACATTTTAATGTGTAACTAAAATTTGTTCATCGTACAATACAAAAATGTTCAAATTAGATTAAAAAATGTACAACGGTCTAAATTTCGACTTCTTTTGTCTAGTGTTGCATTTAGTTCTTAAATGTCCGCGCGGCCAAAAATAACATTTACACTCATTAGATCGACTGACAAAGAACTGTTCCTTTTGATCGTCTGGTCTCGAGTTCGATTCCTCGATCGATCCTATTTTTTTGTGGAATTTTAGTACCGACTCTGTATGACGCAACGAGTGGGCTGACCCATTAAGAAAGTGGCCCGTGCAAAAGCTCATCTATTTAACGCCTCGCTAAGCCCAACTGCCGGCTAAACGTTTCGAACCGTTTAAAAGAGATATCGCCTGCATACCGTCGCGGGGGACGCCCAGATCGCGGGTTCGAATCCTGCTGGCGCTGATTTTTCGTTTATACTTTATTTGTTCAATTCGCCGGGAACTTTCAAACTAGTCCGTGAAAAACTTGCTAACGAAAAAAAAACCCCTCTCAGTAGCCTTTTTTCAGCGCAAAATAATGGGCATTTATGTGATTATATATAAAGCTAGGGGGTTTTCTGCAAAAACCCTGTCACATAGGCACCCGACAAGAGGGTCCCGTCAGTCAGATACACTGCCAATACATATTTATACATGATTTAGCCCTTTTTGTAACGGCTAGCCCCAAACTTGGTACTGACATGTAAAAATTACGAAAAATGGTACCAATCTGCATGTAATGCCCCAATTGTGGTACTTCTGTGCAATTAACTCTCTCTCTCTCTCTCTATATATATATATATATATAAATATATATTATCTTTGGTCTGCACTATTTTATCTGTCCAGGCAATTGACTTAGACCGGGCTACACTGTCACCTCGGCGTGTTGACGTTCACAACCTAATTGTGTCATTGCCTTGGCGCGCTACCCTGTGTTGGCAACCCCACGTCGCCGCTTCATCAACCTACTCGGCCGGAAACTACGGCATCATCTCGCCGACCTACTTCGACACGTCGGCTAAACTGGGAGCTTCACCTCTCCACAGTGGCCGTGCTGTGTCGCCATCTGAGTTCCCAGCTCTTTGCTCGGCCACCTCGGGGCCAGCTTGGGGGCTAGAACCTTGTGCTGCATCAAGCCCGGACCGTGTCATCAATGCCGAACACATTAACTAGCTAATTTACTTTCATGCTCAAAATTTTAAATTTTAAATTTCGTTCGGTCCGACCAAGCATTATACTTTTTTGGCAAAAAGTTGTTTGTGAAAAACTTCCTTGTCCAAACTTTGTTTGTGACACACAAATGCAAATACCCCGTTTACTTGGGGGCTTCCTTTATGAAGTTTTTCCTCTTGCAAATGGTATACTTGTACGGCTTGGTTCCTTGTTCGTGTATTACGCCACAATAGGCACCATGTTGACTTAAGCGATTTGCAAGCTGGGTTGCCTTGCTCCTGTGTTTACCCCTACGTTCCCGATTGTTCGGATAGGGAGTAAAGGGAGTACCTCTGCGATTGTCACGATTGGGTCATCCGAGCCGGACCTTAGACTGGGTGAAGCCGAAAGCTAGCGCTCTTACAGTCTTCAATAATGGTCGGCACGCAACGGAACTCATGAGTACAAAAAATCTATTGCACAAGTCTCACAGTAATAATGAGCAACCGAAGAAAGGTATCGGTGGGGGTACTATTTTCTTTAAAGATGCTTCTTACACTTCGTCGGTAATATAGCATAAGTTTCCTGAGCACGCTTTGTCTGTTACAACCTTATGGCCTGATTGTCTGGTTATCGGAAACACCGTCGATATTTTCGACAGGTGGAGTACATAACACTTTTCGGTCCTTGACCGAAGAGGGAGAAGCCGATGGTCGGTTAAGACGCTTATAAAGTTCGGGTGAACACAGATATGATACAAGTACTTCGGTACATACAATCATTATACATAAAATTCTTTTACCCAAGTCACTTGGGGGCTCTTAAATTTATGTGAGTTGTTTTATAATAAGTGTTCTTCTTCTTAGTCGTTGCAAAGTCTTTTTTTCTATCACTCCTCTTTTTGACGCGAGTGTGTGGTCAGTAGCCGGGGAGCATAATTTCTCTCTTAAAGCCGCTAAAGTTTGCTAAACTGGCCTAACGAGAAGTTCTCCGCCTTCGGGATAGGAGGTTGAAGCCATAGGCTGACCCACATGAAGTATTGAGATAGGATGTGTCATGTTAAAGCACGACAGAAGCACATTTTTTCTAAGACCAATTTTCTGATTAGCGCCGAAGAATTGATCTAGTTCGGACGTCGAGTTTTTCCTGATGTTTTTTGGTTTTCTAATCCTATGGCACTTTTCAACTATTTGTGTGTTTTCCGCATAAGTCTCGCAGTGCAACGCCGGACACCTTTAGAGATTCGGCTAAAATTCTCGGATATTGCTATATATGCCTCAGTTTCCAATTGTGTCTTCGGTCAATAGTTGGGTTGCCCGGCTCCTGTGCTTGCCTCCTATGTTCCGCTTTGTTCGGCTAGGTATGCAAAGGGATAACCACTGCGATTGTGCTTCCAGCTTGCATGGTTAAGCACCGTAGTGGAGAAAGCCGAAAACTGACTGTCACAATAAGCGTAAACTGGTCAGCAGTCTGATGATTGTATTAAATGACGGGTCGTTCATAACATTGGCCGAAGTGTTTACGGCTTGACCTCGGCTGTCGCCGAATACTAAGCGAGGGGCTACTTGTTGACCTCCCAACTTTAAGCTCCTATGACTAAGTGAAAGTTATAGAGCCCGCATATCTGATCGGCTCGTTTCCCTAACACAACCGCCTTCGGGCACCGAGACGTCGGCTAAGGGTTGTTTTGTTATTTCGGAAACACTCTGCGTAGCATCTACAAGGGGGTAGAAGCCGACGATGGGCCACTTTCAGATTATAAACGGTCGCAACGGAAGTGAAAATTTGGGTTCATTTAGACCACAGAGTTTGGAAGCCTCCCCCGAACTAAATCCTCAGTATTTTCCTCCCACATTGATCGGAGCTGAGGTTTCATGATCATGCTTAGCATGACAACCCAAAGAAAGGAACCAATAGCGGGACTATTTTTCTTTGGACGATGTTTCTTATGTTAAACAATAATATAACATGTCTCTCTGCGTACCTTTGTTTATAAAACTGTATGGCCGGATTGCCTTGTTTGCCGTAAATCTTTGCCCCCATAAAGGCTTTATAAAGTAGGACAAACACTCCTCGGCTGCTGGTCGAGGAGGTTGAAGCCGATGGTCGGTAAACAAAGTTTTGTACAATGCGGATCCGAGCATTAATGATGTAAAGTACCTGGGTACATAGAGTCATTACACATAATTTGTGATTTTAATATGGATATCGATCCTTAATTTGGCATCCCGTGCCCGCATTAAGGCTCGGGGGCTACTAGGCTTCGGGCTTATTATTTACAAATATTAAGTGGGCACATTGATCCCCTGATCTGGTGTTGCCACCCGACCAGTGTCTCGGGGGCTACTGCATTGACAATCCAATGCAGAAAATTTAAAGCACAATATAGTTTTCGAGGAGATTATTATCCTCAGGTTGGTCGGCCGCACCCAACCTGAGTCTCGAGGACTTTGTACACCGTGTTTCTATTCCTAAGTATGCCGCCGAGCTGGGAATTGATCCTCATGCTGATTTTATGAATCGAACTGAGTCTCAGGGGCTACTAGGGTCAGCGGTTTGATTTTTCCTTCAGGTGCATCCTGGATATTAGGCCAACATGCACCTTGAGGGCTACTGGCTATACATCTCGGCAGAGATTACATTGCATAAATTTGGAATTAAATTCATAAAAATCATCCCATGGCCGAGGTGGTGCACCACCTCGGATACAGTCTGGCGTTGGTGTTCGACTACAATAGACACCCCAGAAGTAGTCCAGCATAAAGCTCGGACACCAGTGGCTGGCTCTGTAGAGGGCATTCCGGCATTAAGCTCGGCTAAACTCCTTCAACTTTTTTGAACCAAGGTGATCTATGACACCTCGGATACAGTCCGGCGTTGGAGCTTGGACACAGTCCGGTGTTGGAGCTTGGACATAGTCCGGCATTGGAGCTCGGATACATTCCAACGTTCGAGCTCGGAAGCGGTCCGGCGTTGGTGCTCGGACGCAAGAGAACGTTGCTGCTCGGGAACAACTTCAAACCCGAGGTATGGCATAAAAATAACAAGGCATTGATAAAGGCCTGAAACTTAAAGGGGCTCCTCGGATACCCGACGTGTAAATTCTTCGGATTCACTTTGGCGATCCTCAAGATCGAAGGTGGGAAGATTTGTTGAACCAGTTTTCAAGACCGACGACCAAAGATGATGAACAGTTCGGAAGAATCGAGGAGCGTCCCCAACTTGAAGACCGGTTCAGGGGGCTACTGACGGTGTCCTAGACTAGGGGGTACTCACCACGTCGTCTCCCAATCAGTTAGAGTCGGTCGAGGACCCCCATGGCCGCATACTCATGGGCCAGTTCGGACAACCCCTGCCGCATACAAGGAAGACTCCACAAGACTTGGCGCCCAAGACAAGGACTCTCCTAAACCCTAGGCCTTCGGTGTCTTATATAAACCGAGGCCAGGCTAGTTAATAGACAATCTCATATTCATTGCTATAATCTCGTGGTAGATACATGTACTGTGTACTACACCCCATACAAATACAATCAAAAGCAGCATGTAGGGTATTATCTCTTCAAGAGAGCCCGAAGCTGGGTAAAACCCTGTGTCCATGTTACCATTGCGCCAAGACACCTAGCTTAGGACCCCTACTACGAGATACGCCGGTTTTGACACCGACACCCACTAAGGCCGGATAAGGCCCATACACTCCCCGGGGGGTTCCGATA
>NC_041393.1:541157066-541195013 GCF_002162155.2 Triticum dicoccoides | reverse complement strand
GTCCAAACGTAGTCGTCCAATATATCAATCTTTATGTCTCGACCATTTAGCAACTCCTTGTCATGTTCGTGATCATATCCGGGACTCCGAACTACACTCGGTACATCAAAACACATAAACTCATAATACCAATTGTCATCGAACGTTAAGCGTGCGGACCCTACGGGTTCGAGAACTATGTAGACATGATCGAGACACGTCTCCGGTCAATAACCAATAGCGGAACCTGGATGCTCATATTGGTTCCTACATATTCTACGAAGATCCTTATCGGTCAAACCGCACGACAACATATATTATTCCTTTTTTCATCGGTATGTTACTTGCCCGAGATTCGATCGTATGTATCTCAATACCTAGTTCAATCTTGTTACTGGCAAGTCTCTTTACTTGTTCTATAATACTTCATCTCGCAACTAACTCATAGTCACAATGCTTGCAAGGCTCATAGTGATGAGTATTACTGAGACGGCCCAGAGATACCTCTCCGAAACATGGAGTGACAAATCCTAATCTCGATCTATGCCAACCCAACAAACACCTTTGGAGACACCTGTAGAGCAGCTTTATAATCACCCTTTTATGTTGTGATGTTTGGTAGCACACAAAGTGTTCCTCCGGTATTCGGGAGTTGCATAATCTCAGAGTCTTAGGAACTTGTATAAGTCATGAAGAAAGTAGTAGCAATGAAACTAACACGATCATAATGCTAAGCTAACGGATGGGTCATGTCCATCACATCGTTCTCCTAATGATGTGATCCCGTTCATCAAATGACAACACATGTCTATGGTTAGGAAACATAACCATCTTTGCTTAACAAGCTAGTCAAGTAGAGGCATACTAGGGACTATATGTTCTGTCTATGTATTCACACATGTACTAAGTTTCTGGTTAATACAATTCTAGCATGAATAATAAACATTTATCAGGAATTAAGGAAATAAATAATAACTTTATCATTGCCTCTAGGGCATATTTCCTTCAGGATGTGTGTGGAGGCGTGGATCGGCACTTCTAATCGGCAGCGGGGACTTATGTCATGGGAACGATTCCGACAATAATAAGAGGTAGGGTAAAGGAGCATGATCTATCGAGATGCAAATGGGTGACACGGTGGTTTTAGCGAGTTCGGGCCTCTCACGGTGGAGATAACAACCCTATGTCTCGTGCTCCGGAGAGGCTTTGTTTTATCTGAGTATGTATTCGGAGATTACAATGTGTTTTAGAGAGAGAGGAGAGCGGATCCCCATGCGTGAACTAAGTCCAGAGACTAGAGGGGAAGAGAGAAGTAGAATAAAAGAGCCCCCGAGTCTAGTGGTGGGGGTGGCTTATATAGAGTGCGCCACCCCCTCACCCCTTATGTTACAAGGTGGAGCATGAATGCCATAATGTTAGCCTACTATTGGTATGATGCTTCGAATACCTGGCCGACTGTTGGTCTTCGCATATCCGAGTGAATCATAATGCCGAGTGGTTTCCTGCCATCCGAGTATATGGTACATCGATATGTCCGAGTGGATAGTTTGTATGAATGAGATTTATGTGGATCCACCTCATGTGTTCCGAGGCCATGTCTGCATATGCTAGGCTCGTCAAGTTTAACCCGATTATTATGCGTGTGAAAAACTGGCCTGCACCCGTTGTATGGGAATGTAGAGCTTATCACACCCGATCATCATGTGGTGTCTCGGCACGAAGAACTATCGCAATGGTGCATGCTCAGGGAGAACACTTATACCTTGAAATTTTAGTAAGGGATCATCTTATAATGCTACCGCCGAACTAAGCAACACAAGAATATAAAAGATAAACATCACATGCAATCAAAATATGTGACATGATATGGTCATCATCATCTTGTGCCTTTGATCTCCATCTCCAAAGTACCATGATGATCTCCATCGTCACCGGCATGACACCACGATCTCCATCATCTTGATCTTTATCAACGTGTCATCACATGGTCGTCTCGATAACTATTGCTTTTGCAACTATTGATATCGCATAGCGATAAAGTAAAGCAATTATATGGCGCTTGCATCTTATGCAATAAAGAGACAACCATAAGGCTCTTGCCAGTTGCCTATAACTTTAACAAAACATGATCATCTCATAGAACCCATCATGTCTTGACCATATCACATCATGACATGCCCTGCAAAAACAAGTTAGACGTCCTCTACTTTGTTGTTGCAAGTTTTACGTGGCAACTACGGGCTTCTAGCAAGAACTGTTCTTACCTACGCATCAAAACCCCAAAGATTTTCGTCAAGTGTGTTGTTTTAACCTTCAACAAGGACCGGCCATAGTCAAACTGGATTCAACTAAAGTTGGAGAAATAGACACCCGCCAGCCACCTATGTGCAAAAGCATGTCGGTAGAACCAGTCTCACGAACACGGTCATGTAATGTCGGTCCGGGCCGCTTCATCCAACAATACCGCCGAATCAAAGTAAGACACTGGTGGTAAGCAGTATGACTATTATTGCCCACAACATCTATGCGTAGACTTGGCTCTGATACCACTATTGGCGAACGCAGTAATTTGAAAAAAAATCCTACGATCACGCAAGATCTATCTTGGTGATGCATAGCAACGAGAGGGGAGAGTGTGCCCACGTACCCTCATAGACCGAAAGTGGAAGCGTTAGTTAACGTGGTTGATGTAGTCGAACGTCTTCGCAATCCAATGGATCCAAGTATCGAATGTACGGCACCTCCGTGTTCAGCACACGTTCAACTCGATGATGTCCCTCATGCTCTTGATCCAGTTGAGAACGAGGGTGAGTTCCATCAGCACGATGGTGCGGCGACGGTGATGATGATGCTACTGGCACAGGGATTCGCCTAAGCACTATGATGGTTGATGACCCATAAGTGTAGGTGATCACAACAGCTTTCGAGGGTAGAGTATTCAACACAAATTTATTGAATCGACACAAGGGGAGCCAAAGAATATTCTTGAGTATTAGTAGTTGAGTTGTCAATTCAACCACACCTGGATAACTTAGTATCTGCAGCAAAGTATTTAGTAGCAAAGTAGTATGATAGTAATAGTAACGATAGCAAAAGTAATATTTTTTGGTTTTGTAGTGATTGTAATAATAGCAACAGAAAAGTAAATAAGCGAAGCACAATATGTGAAAAGCTCGTAGGCAATGGATCAGTGATGGATAATTACGTCGGATATGATTCCTCGTGTAATAGCTATAACATAGGGTGACACAGAACTAGCTCCAATTCATCAATGTAATGTAGGCATGTATTCCGAATATAGTCATGCGTGCTTATGGAAAACAACTTGCATGACATCTTTTGTCCTACCCTCCCGTGGCAGCGGGGTCCTAGTGGAAACTAAGGGATATTAAGGCCTCCTTTTAATAGAGAACCGGACCAAAGCATTAACACATAGTGAATAAATGAACTCCTCAAACTACGGTCATCACCGAGAAGTATCTTGATTATTGTCACTTCAGGGTTGTCGGATCATAACACATAATAGGTGACTATAGACTAGCAAGATAGGATCAAGAACACACATATATTCATGAAAACATAATAGGTTCAGATCTGAAATCATGGCACTCGGGCCCTAGTGACAAGCATTAAGCATAGCAAAGTCATAGCAACATCAATCTCATAACATAGTGGATACTAGGGATCAAACCCTAACAAAACTAACTTGATTACATGGTAAATCTCATCCAACCCATCCCCGTCCAGCAAGCCTACGATGGAATTACTCACGCACGGCGGTGAGCATCATGAAATTGGTGATGGAGAATGGTTGATGATGACAACGATGACGAATTCCCCTCTCCGGTGCCCCGAAAGGACTCCAGAATAGCCCTCCCGAGAGAGATTAGGGCTTGGCGGCGGCTCCGTATCGTAAAACGCGATGAAACTTTCTCTCTTATTTTTTTCTCCGCGAGACGGAATATATAGAGTTGGAGTTGAGGTCGGCGGAGCTGCAAGGGGCTCACGAGACAGGGGGCGCGCCCAGAGGGGGTGCGCGCGCCCCCACCCTAGTGGACAGGGTGTGGGCCCCCTGGTCTTCATCTTTTGCCAGTATTTTTTTATATTTTATGAAACTTGTTTCCGAGGATTTTCAGGTCATTCTGAGAACTTTTGTTTTCTACACATGAAACAACATCATGGTAATTCTGCTAAAAATAGCATCAGTCCAGGTTAGTTTCATTCAGATCATTCAAATTAGAGTCCAAAACAAGGGCAAAAGTGTTTGGAAAAGTAGATATGTTGGAGACATATCAACTCCCCCAAGCTTAAACCTTTGCTTATCCTCAAGCAATTCAGTTGATAAACTGAAAGTGATAAAGAAAAACTTTTACAAACTCTGTTTGCTCTTGTTGTTGTAAACATGGAAAGCCAGCATTCAGGTTTCAGCAAATATTATGAACTAACCATACTCACAATAACACTTAGGTCTCGCAATCACTCATATCAATGGCATAATCAGCTAGCAAGCCATAATAATAAAACTCGGATGACAACACTTTCTCAAAATAATCATAACATGACATAACAAAGTGGTATCTCGCTAGTCCTTTTTGAGACTGCAAAACGTAAATGCAGAGCACCTTTAAAGATCAAGGACTGACTAAACATTGTAATTCATGGTAAAAGAGATCCAGTCAAGTCATACCCAATATAAACCAATAATAATGAATGCAAATGACAGTGTGCTCTCCACCGAGTGCTTTTTAATAAGAAGGTGATGACTCAACATAAAAGTAAATAGATAGGCCCTTCGCAGAGGGAAGCAGGGATTTGTAGAGGTGCCAGAGCTGGATTTTAAAATAGAGATTGAATAACATTTTGGGCGGCATACTTTCACTGTCAACGCAACAACTATGAGATGGATGTATCTTCCATACTACATGCATTATAGGCAGTTCCCACGTAGAATGGTAAAAGTTTATACTCCCCCACCACCAACAAGCATCAATCCATGGCTTGCTCGAAACAACGAGTGCCTCCAACTAACAACAGCCATGGGAGAGTTTTGTTTAATTATATTGATTTGCTTTGATCTTTTTGGATCATGGGACTGGGCATCCCGGTTACCGGCCCTTTCTCGTGAATGAGGAGTGGAGTCCACTCCTCTTGAGAATAACCCACCTAGCATGGAAGATATAGGCAGCCCTAGTTGAAACATGAGCTGCTCGAGCATACAAAACAGAATTTTATTTGAAGGTTTGGAGTTTGGCACATACAAACTTACTTGGAACGGCAGGTAAATACCGCATATAGGAAGGTATGGTGGACTCATATGGAATAACTGTGGGGTTTAAGGAGTTTGGATGCACAAGCAGTATTCCTGCTTAGTACAGGTGAAGGCTAGCAAAAGACTGGGAAGCGACCAACTGAGAGAGCGACAACAGTCATAAACATGCATTAAAACTAATTCACACCGAGCACAAGCATGAGTAGGATATAATGCACCATGAACATAAATATCGTGAAGGCTATGTTGATTTTATTTCAACTACATGCGTGAACATGTGCCAAGTCAAGTCACTCAATTCATTCAAAGGAGGATACCATCCCATCATACCACATCATAATCATTCTAATAGCATGTTAGCACGCAAGGTGAACCATTATAACTCATAGCTAATCAAGCATGGCACAAGCAACTATAATCTCTAAATGTCATTGCAAATATGTTTACTTCATAATAAGCTGAATCAGGAACGGTGAACTCATCATATTTACAAAAACAAGAGAGGTCGAGTCCATACCAGCTTCTCTCATCTCAAGTAGTCCATCATATATCGTCATTATTGCCTTTCACTTGCACGACCGAATGATGTGTATAATAATAATAGTGCACATGCATTGGACTAAGCTGAAATCTGCAAGCATTCAACTCAAGAGAGAAGACAAGGTAATATGGGCTCTAGGTTAAATAAACAATCATGCATATGAGAGCCACTAAACAATTTCAATATGGTCTTCTACTCTCAACCCCTCAAAGGAAAGAAAAGAAAAGAAAATTATTTACATGGGAAAGCTCCCAACAAGTAAAAGAAGAATGACAAATCTTTTTGGGTTTTCATTTTAATTTCTACTACAAGCATGGAAATTAAACTAAATAATTTTTTTTCTTAAGGTTAATCAAACACACAAGAAGAAAGCTAGAAAAAGAAAATTAAACTAACATGGATAATACAATGAAAGAGTATGAGCACCGACGACTAGAATAGTGTGTGAACATGAATGTAAAGTCGGTGAGAAATAGGTACTCCCCCAAGCTTAGGCTTTTGGCCTAAGTTGGTTTATGGCCATGGATAGCGGCTACTCTCCCCGGTGTACTGAGGTGTATCATCGTACTGCCACTGGTTGGAGATCTCCTCCGGATCCCACTGACAAGATGATGCACGATAAGGGTCCAGTGAAGGTTCCGGCTTGGGCTTAGGTTCTGGAGTGGATGCTTGGCCTCGATGAGCGTACACTGCTTCCAGTGTGACAAGATAATTATCTGCAGTCAAATCAAATAGCAGAGGTGCAGGCAAAATAATAGTTTCATTGTGTTTCTTATTAAATCTCAAGTTATACAGGAGCATCTTATCATCATTATGAACAGTAAACCCATGTGCTACCATGCTCTTGTAATCTAAAATATAAGGTCGCAATATTGTCTCCTCTTTCTCATGGTGCCTAATAGGTATCTCAAAATATTTAGCAAGACGTGCATCATAGATACCTCCAAGGATGGGGCCTTTTGTACGATTCAGGTTTAAAGTTTAGCAATAATGGCACCCATACTAAAACTGTTATCACCAAACAAGGCATGGAATAGAACAATAATATCTGGGACACTGAAGTTTCCACTATTTCCATGACCAATCAAGCATCTACTAGCAAATATGGCAAAGTAGCGTAAAACAGGAAAGTGTATGCTAGAGATTCTCGCATCGGAACCTTTCTTTGGATCCCCTACAGTGATAGTGTTAACAAAGCCATCCACATCCCTAGGATGTGGTTCCTGTAATTTTCCCTCAAAGGGTATCCTACATACCGCGCAAAAATCACGTAAAGACATTTCCCTAAATTCATCATATAAATGAAATGATACTGAAGGTGGTGACTTCTTAGGATAATAATAAAAGTTTTGCACGAAGGTATTGGTAAGTAGGAGATACTGATCGATCCGGTCATGGAGGAAATCGGTGAGGCCTGCATTCTCGATCAAAGAATAAAAATCTTCATAAATTCCAGCTTCTCTCAAGAAATCATCGCATGGCCATTCACACGGTCGTACTTCCGCTATGCTAGGAAGATTATACTTGGCCTTTTCCTTTTCTTTAGCTTGTTTTTCCTGGGAGTCTTGGCTAGAAGAGCCCCTCAAAAATCTCTTTAACATTTTCTGAAAATTTCTGAAATTTTAGTAACTTCAAAATAGAAGTGAATAAAACTAAACAAGATTGGTAGCAACTACTCCTACAAGTGCCTAGGGCCTATATCATGCATTAGAATTACTTGGGACCTCATAAATTTAACATGCAAGCTCAAGAACATGGTCACCTATGCAGCAAAAATTTGCAATGAATAAAGCACTAGAATAAAAACTAATTGGACCAATGGAGGAGTCACATACCAAGCAACAATCTCCCAAAGCAGTTTTGTGAATGGAGTTTTGAGCAAGGAGATGGAAAATCGCAGCAAAATGAGCTAGAACTCGTGCTTCAGCTAGATGGGGATTTTTTTGGGAAGATGGAGTGTGTGGGTGCTGGCATAAGTGGAGGGGGTCCACCAGGGGCCCATGAGACAGGGGGCGCGCCCAGGGGGTGGGCACGCCCTCCACTCTCGTGGCCTGGTGCTTGCCCCTCCTGCAGTGATTTCAGTGCCTAAAATCCTCAAATATTCCATAAAAAATCATACTAAATTTTCAGGGCATTTGGAGCACTTTTATTTTCGGGATACTTTTCATTGCACGAGTAATTCAGAAAACAGACAGATAATACTTTTTTTGCTTTATTTAATTGAAATAACAAAAAGTAAAAAGAGGGTATAGAAGGTTGTGCCTTCTAGTTTCATCCATCTCATGATCATCAAAATGAATCCACTAACAAGGTTGATCAAGTCTTGTTAACAAACTCATTCCGAATAACACGGAACCGGAGAAATTTCGAATAACACTAAGTTACCTCAACAGGGATATGAAAATCCCCAACAATAAGAATATCAAACTTTTTCTTGATAGTAGGGAGAGGAAATTCAAAACCTCCAATAATGATAGTTGGAATTTTTTCAATAGAATTGATGCTATGAACTTGAGGTTGTTTCCTCGGAAAGTGTATCGTATGCTCATTACCATTAACATGAAAAGTGACATTGCCTTTGTTGCAATCAATAACAGCACCTGTAGTATTTAAAAAGGGTCTACTGAGGATAATCGACATACTGTTGTCCTTAGGAATATCAAGAATGACAAAGTCTGTTAAGATAGTAACGTTTGCAACAACAACAGGCACGTCCTCACAAATGCCGACAGGCATAGCAGTTGATTTATCAGCCATTTGCAGGGATATCTCAGTAGGTGTCAACTTATTCAATTCAAGTCTACGATATAAAGAGAGAGGCATAACACTAACACCGGCTCCAAGATCACATAAAGCAGTTTTAACATAATTTCTTTTAATGGAGCATGGTATGGTTGGTACCCATGGATCTCCAAGTTTCTTTGGTATTCCACCCTTAAAAGTGTAATTAGCAAGCATGGTGGAAATTTCAGCTTCCGGTATCTTTCTTTTATTTGTAATGATATCCTTCATATACTTAGCATAAGGATTTAATTTAAGCATATCAGTTAAGCACATACGTAAGAAGATAGGTCTAATCATTTTAGCAAAGCGCTCAAAATCCACATCATCCTTTGTCTTGGATGGTTTAGGTGGAAAGGGCATGGGTTTCTGAACCCATGGTTCTCTTTCCCTACCATGCTTCCTAGCAACAAAATCTCTCTTATCATAACATTGGTTTCTTGATTGTGGGTTATCAAGACCAATAGCAGGTTCAATTTCTATATCATTGTTATACTAGGTTGAGCATCTACATGAACATCATTTTTAGCGTTATCATTAGGTTCATGTTCATCTCCGGATTGTGTTTCAGCATCAGAGATAGAAATATTATGAGGATTTTCAAGTGTTTCTACATTAAGTTCACTAGAAGCATGAAAAGTCCTATCATTTTCCTTTTTCTTCTTTTTGGAAGAACTAGGTGCTTCTAAATTACTTCTCTGAGAATCTTGCTCGTTTCTGTTAGGGTGGCCTTCAGGATACAAAGGTTCCTGAGCCATTCTACCAGTTCTAGTAGCCACTCTAACTGCAAAGTCATTTTTATTATTTAATTCATCAAGCAAATCATTTTGAGCTTTAAGTACTTGCTCAGCTTGAGTAGCAACCATAGAAGCATATTTGCTAATGACTTTGAGTTCACCTTTAACTCTAGCCATATTATCGCTCACGCGTCCTATCTCGAAAGCATTATTCTTTAACTCTCTACCAACATAAGCATTAAAACTTTCTTGTCTAGCCATAAAGTCATCAAATTCATCTAAGCATGGGCTATGAAATTTAGTAGAGGGAATTTCAACTTTATCATATCTATAGAGATAATTTACCTTTACTACTTGTGTCGGGTTATCAAGACAATGTTGTTCTTCGACAGGCGGTATATTAAGACCATGTATTTCTTCAATAGGTGGTAAATTCTTAACATCTTCAGCTTTTATACCTTTTTCTTTCATTGATTTCTTTGCCTCTTGCATATCTTCAGGACTGAGAAATAAAATACCTCTCTTCTTCGGAGTGGGTTTAGGAATAGGATCAGGAGTTGGCTCAATTGGTTTAGGAATTTCCTCAGGAATTGGCTCTGGAAGAGTATAATTATTTTCATTAGTCAACATATTATTCAATAGTAATTCAGCTTCGTCTACTATTCTTTCCCTGAAAACACAACCAGCACAACTATCTAAGTAGTCCTTTTAAGCATCGCTTAGTCCATTATAAAAGATATCAAGTATTTCATTTTTCTTGAGAGGATGATCAGGCAAAGCATTTAGTAATCGGAGAAGCCTCCCCCAAGCTTGTGGGAAAGTCTCTTCTTCGATTTGCACAAAATTATATATTTCCTGCAAGGCAGCTTGTTTCTTATGAGCAGGGAAATATTTAGCAGAGAAGTAATAAATCATATCCTGGGGACTACGCACACAACCAGGAGCAAGAGAATTAAACCAAGTCTTAGCATCACCCTTTAATGAGAACGGGAATATCTTAAGGATGTAATAATAGCGAGACTTCTCATCATTAGTAAACAGAGTGTCTATATCATTCAACTTGGTAAGATGTGCCACGACAGTTTCAGATTCAAGGCCATAAAAAGGATCAGATTCAACTAAAGTAATTATTTCAGGATCAACAGAGAATTCATAGTCCTTATCAGTAACACGGATAGGTGAAGTAGCAAAAGCAGGGTCAGGTTTCATTCCAGCATTAAGAGACTTGTGCTTCCATTTAGCTAATAACTTTTTAAGATCATATCTATCATTGCAAGCAAAGATAGCTCTAGCAGCTTCTTCATTCATAACATAACCCTCAGGAACAACAGGTAATTCATAATCATTCAGAGAACTTTCATCATCACTATCATCAATAATAGCATCTTCAATAATTTCATTCTCTCTAGCCCTAGCAAGTTGTTCATCAAGAAATTCACCTAATGGTGAAGTAGTATCACGCACAGAAGTAGTTTCATCATAAGTATCATGCATAGCAAAAGTGGCATCATCAATAACATGCGACATATCAGAATTCATAGCAGTAACAGGTTTAGGTGTCGCAAGATTACTAGTAACAGAAGGAGAATCTAGTGCAGAGCTAGATGGCAGTTCCTTACCTCCCCTCGTAGTTGAGGGCAAAATCTTTGTTTTTGCATCTTTCATGTTCCTCATAGTGATCAACAGATATAAATCCCAAGTGACTCAGAGAATAGAGCTATGCTCCCCGGCAACGACACCAGAAATTAGTATTGATGACCCACAAGTGTAGGGGATCGCAACAGCTTTCGAGGGTAGAGTATCCAACCCAAATTTATTGATTCGACACATGGGGAGCCAAAGAATATCTTGAGTATTAGCAGTTGAGTTGTCAATTCAACCACACCTGGATAACTTAGTATCTGCAGCAAAGTATTTAGTAGCAAAGTAGTATGATAGTAATGGTAACGATAGCAAAAGTAATATTTTTGGGTTTTGTAGTGATTGTAATAATAGCAACAAAAAATTAAATAAGTGAAGCACAATATGTGAAAAGCTCGTAGGCAATGGATCAGTGATGGATAATTATGTCGGATGCGATTCCTCATGTAATAGCTATAACATAGGGTGACACAGAACTAGCTCCAATTCATCAATGTAATGTAGGCATGTATTCCGAATATATACATACGTGCTTATGGAAAAGAACTTGCATGACATCTTTTGTCCTACCCTCCCGTGGCAGCGGGGTCCTAGTGGAAACTAAGGGATATTAAGGCCTCCTTTTAATAGAGAACCGGACCAAAGCATTAACACATAGTGAATACATGAACTCCTCAAACTACGGTCATCATCGAGAAGTATCCCGATTATTGTCACTTAAGGGTTGTTGGATCATAACACATAATAGGTGACTATAGACTTGCAAGATAGGATCAAGAACACACATATATTCATAAAAACATAATAGGTTCAGATCTGAAATCATGGCACTCGGGCCCTAGTGACAAGCATTAAGCATAGCAAAGTCATGGCAACATCAATCTCAGAACATAGTGGATACTAGGGATCAAACCCTAACAAAACTAACTTGATTACATGGTAAATCTCATCCAACCCATCACCGTCCAGCAAGCCTACAATGGAATTACTCACGCATGTCGGTGAGCATCATGAAATTGGTGATGGAGGATGGTCGATGATGATGACGATGATGAATCCCCCTCTCTGGAGCCCCGAACGGACTCCAGATCAGCCCTCCCGAGAGAGATTAGCGGCTCCATATCGTAAAACGCGATGAAACTTTCTCTCTTATTTTTTTCTCCACGAGACAGAATATATAGAGTTGGAGTTGAGGTCGGCGGAGCTGCAGGGTGCCCACAAGACAGGGGGCGCGCCCAGAGGAGGTGGGCGCGCCCCCCACCCTCATGGACAGGGTGTGGGCACCCTGGTCTTCATCTTTTTCCAGTATTTTTTATATTTTCTGAAACTTGTCTCCGAGGATTTTCATGTCATTCCGAGAACTTTTGTTTTCTACACATGAAACAACATCATGGTAATTCTGCTGAAAACAGCGTCAGTCCGGGTTAGTTTCATTCAAATCATTCAAGTTAGAGTCCAAAACAAGGGCAAAAGTGTTTGGAAAAGTAGATACGTTGGAGACGTATCAATGGTATGATCGAGGTGTGTAACTGTGGAGGGGGGCACCGCACACGGTTAAGAGAAACTTGTGTGTCCTTTGAGGTGCCCCCTGCCCACGTATATAAAGGAGGGACGGAGAGAGGCCGGCCCTCCTAGGGGCGCGCCAAGTGTAGGGAGTCCTACTAAGACTCCCAAATCCTAGTAGAATTCCCTTTCCTTTTCTGAGTAGGAAAGGAGGAAAGGAGGAGGAGGGAGAAGGAAAGGGGGGCGCACCCCCACCACTTTTCCAATTCAGTTTGGGCAGGGGGGAGGCGCGCGCCACCTCGTGTTCCTTCTAGCATCTCTCCACTAAAGCCCAATAAGGCCCATTAACTTCCCCCGACGAATTCCCGTAACTCTCCGGTACTCTGAAAAATACTCGAATCACTCGGAACCTTTCCGATGTCCGAATATAGCCTTCCAATATATGAATCTTTACGTCTAGACCATTTCGAGACTCCTCGTCACATCTGTGATCTTATCCGAAACTCCAAACAAACTTCAGTCATCAAAACACAAAACTCATAATACAAATCGTCATCGAACGTTAAGCGTGCGAACCCTACGGGTTTGAGAACTATGTAGACATGACAGAGACACATCTCCAGTCAATAACCAATAGTGGAACCTGGATGCTCATATTGACTCCTACATATTCTACGAAGATCTTTATCAGTCAAACCGCATAACAACATACGTTGTTCCCTTTGTCATCGGTATGTTACTTGCCCGAGATTCGATCATCGGTATCATCACACCTAGTTCAATCTCGTTACCGGAAAGTCTCTTTACTCGTTTCGTAATGCTTCATCTTGCAACTAACTCATTAGTCACATTGCTTGCTAGGCTTGTAGTGATGAGCATTACCGAGAGGGCCTAGAGATACCTCTCCGATACATGGAATGACAAATCCTAATCTCGATCTATGCCAACCCAAGAAACACCTTCGGAGACACGTGTAGAGCATCTTTATAATCACCCATTTACGTTGTGACGTTTGATAGCACACAAGGTGTTCCCCCGGTATTCGGGAGTTGCATAATCTCATAGTCTGAGGAACGTGTATAAGTCATGAAGAAAGCAGTAGCAATGAAACTGTAACGATCATAGTGCTAAGCTAACGGATGGGTCTTGTCCATCACATCATTCTCCTAATGATGTGATCCCGTTTATTAAATGAAAACACATGTCCATGGTCAGGAAACATAACCATCTTTGATTAACGAGCTAGTCAAGTAGAGGCATACTAGGGACACTCTGTTTTGTGTATGTATTCACACATGTACTAAGGTTCCGGTTAATACAATTCTAGCATGAATAATAAACATTTATCATGATATAAGGAAATAAATAATAACTTTATTTTTGCCTCTAAGGCATATTTCCTTCACCATTATAATATGGTGTTCTAGGTGGCATGAGTTGTGATACAATTTTCACATTGTCTTAAATACATACCAAAATCATGACTCGGATATTTTCCTCCACGATCATATCATAGACATTTTATCTTCTTGTCACAATGACCTCCAACTTCACTTGAAATTTCTTGAACTTTCCAAAATTTGCGACTTGTGTTTCATCAAGTAAATATACCCGTATCTACTTAAATCATCTGTGAAGGTAAGATAATAACGATATCCACTGCGTGCTTCAACATTCATCGGACCGCATACATCGGTATGTATTATTTCCAGTAAGTCACTAGCTCTCTCCATTGTTCCGGAGAACGGAGTTTTAGTCATCTTGCCCATAAGGCATGGTTCACATGTATCAAATGGTTCATAATCAAGTGATTCCAAAAGTCCATCAACATGGAGTTTCTTCATGTGCTTTACACCAATATGACCTCATCCGCAATGCCACAAGTATGTGGTACTATCATCATTAACTTTGAATCTTTTGGCATTAATATTATGAATATGTGTATCACTATGATCGAGAATCAACAAGAACAAACCATTTACAAGGGGTGCATGACCATAAAACATATTACTCATGTAAATAGAATAACCATTTCTCTGACTTAAATGAATAACCGTTTTGCAATAAACAATATCTAGGTATAATGTTTTATGCTTAATGCAAGCACCAAATAACCATTATTTAGGTTTAATACTAATCCCGAAGGTATTATGAGCGTGCCGATGGTGATCATATCAACCTTGGAGACACTTCCAACACTCATCGTCACCTCGCCCTCATCTAGTCTCCGTTACTCCGTAGCTCCTGCTCTGAGTTACTAATATTAGCAACTGAATCGGTATCAAATACCCAGATGCTACTACAAGCACTAGTGAGGTACACATCAATAACGTGTATATCAAATATACCTTTGTTCACATTGCTAGCCTTCTTATCTGACAAGTACTTGGGGCAGTTCCGCTTCTAGTGACCATTCCCCATGTAGTACACGCACTCAGTCTCGTGTTTGGGTCCAGCCTTGGGTTTCTTCATGGGGGCGGCAGCTGCCTTGCCATTCTTCTTGAAGTTCCCTTTTTTCCCTTGCCCTTCTTGAAACTGGTGCTCTTATTGACCATCAACACTTGATGCTATTTCTTGATTTCTACCTTTGTGGCCTTAAGCATCGCGAAGAGCTCAGGGATCGTTTTCTCCATCCCTTCCATATTATAGTTCATCACAAAACCCTTATGGCTTGGTGGCAATGACTAGTTAACTTTGTCAACCATTGTCTTATCTAGAAGATTAACTCCCACTTGATTCAAGTTATTATAGTACCCAGACACTTTGATTACATGCTCACTACTGAGCTGTTCTCCTCTATCTTGCAGCTAAAGAACTTGTCGGGGGTGTCATACCTCTCAACGCGGGCATGAGCTTGAAATACTAATTTCAGCTCCTGGAACATCTCATATGCTCTGTTGTGCTCAAAACATCTTTGGAGCCCCGGTTCTAAGCCGTAAAGCATGGTTCACTGAACTATCGAGTAATCATTAGAACGTGCCTGCCAACCGTTCACAACATCCACAGACGATGCTGTAAAGGGTTGGTGAAAGCACAAGTGCCCCCTGGGGTGATTCCAGTATGTCAACATATCTCTTGTTGTACTAATGGTTCAATCTAGTATATTTCAGACAAGTTCTACAATGTCATGGAAAGGACAACAGGATGTGGAACCCCTTCAAATGTGAAGGACAAATATTGGCAAAAGCTCAAGACTCTTCATCTTTAGTTTATTGATCCAAGATCACATTGAGTCCATAGGAAAGCCAGTACTATTAAAAGGGGATGAGGTGTTGCTTAATGGCTTGCTTGTTCAAATGCTTAGTGATATTGCTCCAAAACCCTCAACCACTTTCTCCAACCAAATATGTCAAAACCCTAAACTCCAACTCGGCCCCACTAATTCTTTCTATTCGGTGCCAGGGAATTCATCTGACAGAGCCACAGCTAGAAACCCTAGCAATTCGGTCTCACCAATACAGATCTCGGTCTGACCGAGATGGCCTTGCCAACACTATGTGACTTGTTGCATTTATTTTGATCTCACTGAGTTATGCAATAGGTCTCACCGAGTTGGATTGACCAACTCTCTGTTGCCCTATTGCTTCACTTTGGTCTCACTGAGTTGATGCAATCAGCGCCACCGAGATGAGGTTTGCCCTAAGCCCTAGCACATCGGCCCCACCAAGTTGTTCCAGTAGGTCCCACCGAGATTTCTAATGTCCAAATTTTTGAACTAATCAGTGCCACCGAGTTTAACCATTCGGTCCCACCAAGATGTGTCAAATGTGTGTAATGGTTGGATTTTGTGTGGAGGCTATATATACCCCTCTGATGATTCTTTCTTGTATTGTATCTGTGTCAGTATTTTCCCCAAGGAGGAAGGGATGATGCAGTACAGTGAAGGTAGGTATTTCCCTCAGTTATGAAACCAAGGTTATCGAACCAGTAGGAGAACCAAGCAACACTATGTAAAAGGTACTTGCACACAAAGAACAAATACTTCCAACCCGACGTAAAAGAGGGGTTGTCAATCCCTCTTGGGTAAAAGATTGGTGAAGTGATAGATTGGTAGATGCAAATAGAATAAAAGCAAACAAAATTCAGCAAGGTATTTTAGGGTTTTTGATAATATAGATCTGAAAATAAAAGATGCAAATAAATAAAAAGGAAAATAGCAATATAGATCTGAAGATATATGATGAGAAAATAGACCCGAGGGTCGTAGATTTTACTAGTGGCTTCTCTCGAGAAAATAACATATGCTGGATAAACAAATTACTGTTGGGCAATTGATAGAACTTCAAATAATTATGACGATATCCAGGCAATGATCATTATATAGGCATCATGTCCAAGATTAGTAGACCGACTCCTGCCTGCATCTACTACTATTACTCCACATATCGACCGCTATTCAGCATGCATCTAGTGTATTAAGTTCATGGAGAAACAGAGTAATGCAATAAGAATGATGAAATGATGCAGACAAGATCTATTCATGTAGGAATATATCCCATCTTGTTATCCTTAATGGCAATGATCAATACGTGTCTTGCTGCCCCTTCTGTCACTGGGAAAGAACACCACACAATCAAACCCATCACAAAGCACCTCTTCCCATGGCAAGAAAAAACGATCTAGTCGGCCTAACAAAACCAAAGATTCGAAGAAGAAATATAAGGTTATAAGTAATCAAGCATATAAGATATCAAAGACACTCAAATAACTTTCATGGATAAAAAGATCTAATCATAAACTCAAAGTTTATTGGATCCCAACAAACACACCACAAAAAGAGTTACGTCAAATAGATCTCCAAGAGACCATTCTATTGAGATTCAAAAGAGAGAGAGGAAGCCATCTAGCTACTAACTACGGACCCGTAGTTCTACAATGAACTACTCACGCATCATCGGAGAGGAACCAATGAGGATGATGAACCCCTCCATGATGGTGTCTAGATTGGATCTGGTGTTTCTGGAACTTGCGGCGGCTGGAATTGTGTTTTGTCGACTCCCCTATGATTTTTGTATTTTGGGGCATTTATAGAGCAAAGAGGTGGTGCAGGAGGCAGCCAAGGTGGGCACAACCCACTAGGGCGCGGCCAGGTGGGTTGTGCTCCCCTAGGAGCCCCCCTCTAGTACTTATTTGGCCCAATAGGTGTCTTGTGGTCCCGAACAATTCTCCAAAAAAATTCACTGCGTTTGGACTCCATTTGGTACTGATATTCTGCAAAGTAAAAAACAAGCAAAAAACAGCAACCGGCACTAGGTTAGTCCCAAAAAATGATATAAAGTTGCTATAAAATGATTGTAAAACATCTAATAATGATAATATAACAGCATAGAACAATCAAAAATTATAGATACGTTGGAGACATATCACCCTCCACCCCCTTCTCCATTTGAGAGAGAGAGCCATCAGAACTTGCCTACACTTTCACCATACATTTTCTGAGAGAGAACCACCTACTCATGTGTTGATATCAAGACATTCCAATCCTACCACAAGAATCTTGATTTCTAGCCTTCCCCAAGTTGCTTTCCACTCAACTCATCTTTCCGCCATAGCCAAATCTATGAGAGAGTTGAGTGTTTGGGATACTATCATTTGAAGCACAAGAGCAAAGAGTTCATCACCAACACACCATCTATTACCTTTTGGAGATTGGTGTCTCCTAGATTGGTTAGGTGTCACTTGGGAGCCTCCGTCAAGATGTGGAGTTGAACCAAGAAGTTTGTAAGGGCAAGGAGATCGCCTATGTTGTGAAGATCTACCTGAGTGAGGCAAGTCCTTCATGGACAATGGACATGGTAGGATAGACAAGGTTGCTTCTTCGTGGACCCTTCGCGGTGGAACCCTCCGTAGACTCACGCAACCGTTACCCTTTGTGGGTTGAAGTCTCCATCAACGTGGACATATGATAGCACCACCTATCGGAACCACGCCAAAAATCTCAGTGTCTCCATTGCATTTGCAAACTCCAATCCCGCCCCCTTACTTTCTTGCAACTTGCATGCTTTACCCTTTCCGTTGCATATACTCTTGTCATGCTTGCTTGAAATATATTGAGAGTACTTCAACATGTGCCAAACTCAACCTTAACTTGAAGAAATTAAAAACTGCCACTTTTACTTGTTAAGGGTCTAATCATCCCCCTCTAGACCCCTCTTCTCGATCCTTTCAATTAGTATCAGAGCCAGGTTTCCATTTCTTTGGTTTAATCACCATTGGACAAAGATGGATGAGTCTACGATCGGGAGTATTAGACGTAGAGTGCTTATTCTTGATGGAAAGTACTATGGTTCATGGAAAATTGAGATGTTTGAGATTTTCAATGAATACAATTTGAACAAGTATATTATTAGCCCTTATGTGCCTCCTATTCATCCCTTGCATCCTACCCCCGATGAGTATCTTGACATGGTTCGCAATCTTAGGACTATTGATCTTATCATTAGAGGATTGACTAGAAATTTGCTTGTGTGCTTGCCTACTTTTGAATGCGCATATACTATATGGAATTATCTTGAGGAACGCTTTCTAAATTATTCCTTGAAAAATCTAGATGATATTCCTCATAAGTCTATTGCTTTTCATAAAATGAAGCCTTGTGATCCCATGTTTGATGAATGTCTATTTGAGCTATGTGATCTTATGCGTGCTAAAGGAAATGTTGGAGTCATTAGTAGCATCAATTCACAAACAATTAGAATTCATAAACTTGAACATTGTCGTGGTCATAAATCAAATGAATCACTTGCTCTAGGTGATGATCACATACATGATGATGACATTGAGCATGGGTATTATGATGAAGACAAAGAAAGTGATATTGACTATGAGGAAACTATGAGAAATCTTAGTCTCATGGCCAACTTTCATGACTACATGGCCAAAGGAAAAGAGTGGATTCTCGATAGTGGATGTACTGATCATATGACCGGAGATAAAGACATGTTCCATGAGCTTGCTAAAAACGACGCCCCCACACAAGTATGTAACTTTTGGAGATAACTCCAAGGGTAAGGTACTTGGCCTTGGTAAGGTGGCCATTTCCAGTGATAGCTCTATCCAAAATGGTATGCTCGTTGAATCTCTTGGTTACAATCTCCTTTCCGTATCTAGACTAGCCGACCTTGGTTTCAATGTTCTATTTACTGAAGTAGATTGCCAAGTGTTTGGTAGAGATAATCATAATATGGTCTTTACCGGTATTCGTAGAGGTGATCTGTACATTGTTGATTTCACTAAGAGAGCCCAACCTAGTACTTGCTTAATTGCTAAATCTTCTAAAGGATGGTTGTGGCATAGAAGGTTAGGTCATGTGGGCATGCAAAATCTTGATAAGTTTATTAAAGGTGATCATATCCTTGGTGTCAAAGATGTTATATTGGACAAGCATAGACTCTGCAGTGCTTGTCAGGCAGGAAAATAGGTTGGAGGAAGTCATCCCGTGAAGAACATCATGACCACAAGAAGACCGCTTGAGCTACTTCATATGGATCTTTTTGGTCCCAATGCCTACAAGAGTCTCGCTGGTAACTCGTTCGGTTTGGTCATTGTTGATGACTTTTCAAGAATTACGTGGGTGTTCTTTCTTGATGACAAATCGCATGTCCAAAAGATCTTCAAGAACTTCGCCAGGAAGGCCCAAAACCAATTTGAAGTGAAGATTAAGAAGGTTCGAAGTGATAATGGAACGGAGTTCAAGAATGCAAATTTGGATACCTTTCTTGACGAAGAGGGGATTTCACATGAGTTCTCGGCTACGTACACGCCTCAACAAAATGGAGTTGTTGAGAGGAAGAACCAGACACTTATCAAGATGTCAAGAACAGTTCTTGATGAATACAAGACGCCAAGACACTTTTGGGCGGAAGCGGTTGAGATAGCTTGTCATGATACAAATCGACTATATCTTCACAAGCTTCTCGGCAAAACGACATACGAGCTACTCACCGGTAACAAACCCCAAGTTGGATACTTTCGAGTATTCGGCTCAAAGTGCTACATTCTTGATAAGCATCGTCGCTAAAAATTTGCTCCTCCATCTGATGAAGGTTTCCTATTCGGTTATGGTTCAAACTCTCACACTTACCGTTTCTACAACAATTTCACCCGAAAGGTTGAAGAGACGATAGATGTGAAGTTTGATGAATCTAACAGCTCGCAAGTAGATCAATTGCTAATTGATGTAGGAGACAAAGATCCATCGGAAGCAATCCAAGATTTTCCATTGGCTAGATTCGCCCAACGGAGGTGAAGGAGAGCACTTCATCCATTCAAGTGGAAGCCTCAACTTCACATCAAGGTGAACCACAAGTTGACATGGAGGCATCTACAAGTGGAACATGTCAAGACGAAGGAAATGAGGAAGTACAACAAGATGAACCACCTCGACCTCCTTCTCCACCTCCACAAGCGAACAACAACACCACCAACAATGAAGAAGAAGAAGATGAGGATGTTCCACCCCAACCCAAGAAAAATCTCTCACGAGTTAGAGCAAGAGTCTCAAGAGATCATCTCGTCGAAAAAATCTTCGATGACATTCAAACCGGGAGAATCACTCACTCTAAAACTCGTTTGGCTAACTTTTGTGAACACTACTCATTCATTTCTAGTGTTGAACCTATGAAGGTGGAAAAATCTCTTGAGGATCCAAATTGGATAAATGCTATGCACGAAGAGCTACACAACTTCGAGAGGACTCAAGTGTGGATATTGGTTGAAAATCCCAACGACGACCATAATGTCATTGGAACGAAACGTGTGTTTCGGAATAAGCAAGATGAAGATGGAGAAGTTGTACGCAACAAAGGCTTGTCTCGTCGCTCAAGGCTACACTCAAGTCAAAGGTATGGACTATGGTGAGACATATGCCCCCGTTGCTAGACTTGAGTCCATTGGCATTGTACTTGCGTATGCCAATCACCATGATATCACTTTATACCAAATGGACATTAGGAGTGTTTTTCTAAATGGTGAAATTGAAGAGAAAGTTTATGTTAAACAACCTCCTGGCTTTGTTAATCCCAAGAAACCTAATCATATCTACAAACTTCACAAAGGTCTTTATGGTCTTAAACAAGTTCCTACAACATGGTATAAATGCTTAACTAAGTTTCTTATTGAAAAATGCTTTGAATTTGGGGAAATTGATTCTACACTTTTTACTAAAAGGGTTAATGGTGAATTATTTCTGTGTCAAATTTATGTGGACGATATCATATTTGATTCTACTAACCCCCATTTTAGTGAAAAGTTTGGAAGGCTAATGTCGGAGAAGTTTGAGATGTCTAGGATGGGTGAACTCAAATTTTTCCTTGGGTTGCAAATCAAGCAAACTAAGGAATGTACTTTTGCCTCACAAACAAAGTATACCAAGGATCTTTTCAAGAACTTCAACATGCAAGAAAGAAAAGGTATGAAAACACCCATGCCGACTAGTGGACATCTTGACTTGACTAAGGATGGCAATCCAGTTAACCAAAAGGTTTACTGTTCTATGATTTGTTTATTGTTATATCTATGTGCCTCCCGTCCCGACAATATGCTAAGTGTGTGCATGTGTGCACGATATCAAGCGGCTCCTAAAGAGTGTGATCTTAAGAACGCAAAAAGGATAGTGAGATATTTAATTCATACACCAAGCTTTGGCATTTGGTATCCCAAGAGGTCATCTTTTGATCGTGTTGGTTATTCTGACTTGGACTATGCCGGTGACAAGGTCGATAGAAAGTCCACTTAGGGAACTTGTCAATTTCTTGGTAGATCCCTTGTCTCTTGGTCCTCCAAGAAACAAAACTCGTTATCCTTATCCACCGCCGAAGCAGAATACATTGCCGCCGGATCATGTTGTGCTCAATTACTTTGGATAACCCAAACTCTTCAAGATTATGGAATACATGTGAAACATGTTCCATTGCTTTGTGACAATGAGAGTGCTATTAAGATTGCTCATAATCCCATGCAACATTGTCGGACTAAGCATATTGAAGTTCGTCATCATTTCATTCATGATCGTATTGCAAAAGGAGACATCAATCTTAAGCATGTTCATACCGATAAGCAATTGGCGGATATATTCACTAAACCACTTGATGAAAAGGTATTTTGCCGTTTCAGAGCTGAATTGAATATCATTGATGCCTCAAACTTGGAATAGAGATTCCATTTGGATACGTGCAAGGCATGAGCCTTGGTGACTAATCCTTCATATTTCTCTTATGATGATGATCATTTGTCTTGGATGTATATTTGCACCCTTGCATGTTATATAACCCATGTAAGTACTTGGATGAGCCTAAATCGATGAGATTGGAAGTCACTCACATTTTTTAGCAATTTCTACATCACCAATTATCTATAGTTTGGTTGTTGAATTCAAGGAAGCATGAACTCACTCAACATATCCTTTGACTATTTCAATATATCAAATTTCAATTCGTATCAAGTTTCATGATTGTCAATTTGGATATACAAGTGCTCTTCCTTGCAAAACTAACCCATGTAGGAAGATGAACTTCAACTCCAAAGGGTGCTCCCAACTACATCAACCTTGAGCATCTAATATAAGTTCAACTACATGATCAAGATCAACACCACAAGCAAAGGTCTGTCATTCTATCTTAGAGAAGCTTTACTCCAAGTCATGAGTTAAAGCAACTCAACAAGGTGTGAAAACATCAAAATGCTTAAATGAAAAATGGCAACCCCATTTTGAGCTAAAACGATGAGTATGACCTATGATCAAGTGATCTCACTTGACTCCTAAGTCAATATACTCTAACAAAGGTGACCTTGTCGTCGACCATCTCTAGATGAAGTTCTCTAGTGTTCTTTTTACTTTGTATTTCCATTGCATGTTTTCTTACCAGAGGATTTCCCTTTTTTTAACAAAAAAACTTCATCTAGATCTCCTTTGTTTTTCTTTGTCATCTGTCTCTTTATCTACAGTTAATTCATTGCAAATCCTTATGACAATTCCTTGAAAATCTTTATGAAATTTCATTTGCCAAGTGAGTTGAGTTGACAAAAATTTCCTCTGCATTGAACTCGGTCTCACCGATCCAAGCCCGTCGGCCAGACCAAAATACAAGGTTTCCTTGAACATGGTTCATCGGTACAACCGACATGGACTAACTCGGTCTTACGGCGAGCACCCTCGGTGGCTCTTCTATCTTGGAGTCACCGATGGAAACAGATCAGCGTCACCAATTTCCCTACTAAGAAAACATTTTGCCTCTTTATATTTCCCATTTTCTTCAGCTCCACTCGATGATTCTTTCCGTCTACCAGCATCTTAAGCTACATGCTACTTTGTAGTGTCTCTCAAGGCCCACACTTACCTGACTCATGTTCCTGAAGTGCCATTCTTGGAAATTAATGTCAAATGGGGAGAGAGGGAGCACATCAAAGCTTAGCAAATCAAAACTATCAGGAGAAGGAGAGCACATCTAAGCTCTTCTAAAGATGCATGTTAACAAGAGGAGAGAAGTCACACGTCTCTAAGAGGGGAAAGACATGTTAGTATGATTGATTCTAGTTTTGCTCTGTCTTAATTGACCTATCTTTACTCTATTTTTCTTTGCTCTGATTTTATCTCACTCTACCTTCTCCCATTATCCAATGTTAGATTCCGGGGGAGAAAGAGTCTATGGAAGGCTTAAGGGGGGAGAAAAATCCTTGGAACTTATTGCAAATCTTTAAATATTTGGGGACATGTCTATGCCTAAATAAAGTACTCACTTGTAGTGCTCACCCATTACATGTCATCCCAGTCTTAGTATTCTTGTGGATCTTGGAATCCTTCTTTTTTGGAGTGTTATTGTGTTATCTAACTCTATTTTATCAAGTTTACTCATTCAAAAGCCAGCTCAAGAACCACAAGGTAAGTATATGCATCACACTCATGTGCATGATGATCTCTTGCTGTTGCACATATTGTTTGCAAGAGGGATTCATAAACATGAAGGTACATCTTTCAATCATATTATTTTCTCTGATGCATATAGCCAAGATATATGTAACACATTATCTACTCTGTCATGCAATGCATTCACATGTTCTTATATGTTATCTTTACATGATTGTATACTTTATAGGGGAAGCTTATGCATGTTACATGTCTCTCCAAAGCTTTGCTTACTATTCTTCATATCATTTATTTAAAGCTTTGTTGTATGTTGTCATCAATTACGAAAAAGGGGGTGATTGAAAGCACAAGTGCTCCCTGGGTGATTTTGGTAAGTAATGTCAATATATCTCTTGTTGGACTAATGGTTCTATCTAGTATATTTTAGATAAGTTCAACAATGGCATGGCAAGGACAAGAGGATGTGGAACCCCTTCAAAATGCTAAGGACAAATATTGGCAAAAGCTCAAAACTCTTCATCTTTATTTTGGTCATCCAAGATCACATTGAGTCCATAGGAAAGCCAATACTATTAAAAGGGGATGAGGTGTTGCTTAATGGCTTGCTTGCTCAAATGCTTAGTGATATTGCTCCAAAACCCTCTGCCACTTTCTCCATCCAAATATGTCAAAACCCTAAAATCCAACTAGGCACCACCGATTCTTTCTATTCAGTGCCATCGAGTTCATATGACATACCCACAACTAGAAAACCTAGCAATTCGGTTTCACCGATACGGATCTCGGTCTCACCAAGATGGCCTTGTCAACACTCTGTGACTTGTTGCATTTATTTCGGTCTCACCGAGTTGGCTTGACTAACTCTCGGTTGCCCTATTTCTTCACTTTGGTCTGACCAGGTTGATGCAATTGACGCCACCGATATGGGGTTGGCCCTAAGCCCTAGCACATCAGTCCCACATAGTTTTTCTAGTGGATCCCACCAATATTTCTAATGTTCACATTTTTAGCTAATTGGTGCCACCAAGTTTAACCATTTGGTCCCATCGAGATGAGTCAAATGTGTGTAACAGTTGGAGTTTGTGTGGAGGCTATATATACCCCTCCACCCCCTTATACATTAGAAAGAGAGCCATCAGAACGTGCCTACACTTCCACCATACATTTTCTAAGAGAGAACCACCTACTCATGTGTTGAGATCAAGACATTCCAATCCTACCACAAGAATCTTGATTTCTAGTCATCCCCAAGTTGCTTTCCACTCGAATCATCTTTCCACCATAGCCAAATCTGAGAGAGAGAGAGAGAGAGAGAGTTGGGTGTTGGGGAGACTATAATATGAAGCACAAGAGCAAGGATTTGATAATCAACACACCATCTATTACCTTTTGGAGAGTGGTGTCCCCTAGATTGGTTTTGTGTCGCTTGGGAGCCCCCGTCAAGATGTGGAGCTGAACCAAGAAGTTTGTAAGGGCAAGGAGATTACCTACTTCATGAAGATCTACCCGAGTGAGGCAAGTCCTTCGTGTGCGATGGCAATGGTGGGATAGACAAGGTTGCTTCTTCGTGGACCCTTCGTGGGTGGAGCCTTCCGTGGACTCGCGCAGCCGTTACGCTTCATGGGTTGAAGTCTCCAGCAACGTGGACATATGATGGCACCACCTATCGGTACCACGCCAAAAATCTTCATGTCTCCATTGCGTTTGCAAACTCCAAGCCCATCCCCTTACATTCTTGCAACTTGCATGCTTTACTCTTTCTGATGCATATACTCTTGTCATGCTTTCTTGAAACGTATTGAGGGTATTTTAACATGTGCCAAACTCAACCTTAACTTGAAGAAATTAAAAATGGCCACTTTTTTACTTGTTAAGGGTCTAATCACCCCCCTCTAGACCCTTCTTCTCAATTCTTTTTTAGTTGGCGCACCGAGCGGTGCATCAAGGACAAAAGCCTTCTGTGCAGCAGTGAGTATAATTCTCAGACTATGGACCCAGTCCGCATAAAATCTTACAATATCTTTCAACTTAGTCTTTCTCTAGGAACGTATTAAAACAGGGAGCTACAACGCGAGCTATTGATCTACAACACAATTTTGCAGAGAGAATTTAGACTATATTCATGATAATGGGTTCAGTTAATCAGATTACTAGTGAACTCCCAGTTAAATCAACATCCCTCAAGTTGTCTAAGTGTTCACACCATCCATATCAACCAACCCATGTCCGATCACGTGAGATGGGGTGGTCATCAATGGTGAACATCTCCATGTTGATCATATCTACTATATGACTTGTGTTCGACCATTCGGTCCTCCGTGTTCCGAGGCCATGTCTGTACATGCTAGGCTCATCAAGTTTAACCCAAGTTTGTTTCATGTGTAAAACTATCATACACCCGTTGTATGCGAACGTAGAGTCTATCACACCCGATCATCACGTGGTGCTTCGAAACGATGAACTTTCGCAACGGTGCACACTTAGGGAGAACACATGTATCTTGAAATTAAGTGAAGGGATCATCTTATAATGCTACCATCGTCCTAAGCAAAATAAGATGCATAAAAGATAAACATTGATAACCTACAAGTATAGGGGATCGCAACAGTTTTCGAGGGTAGAATATTCAACCCAAATTTATTGATTCGACACAAGGGAGCCAAAGAATATTCTCAAGTATTAGTAGTTGAGTTGTCAATTCAACCACACCTGGATAACTTAGTATCTGCAGCAAAGTATTTAGTAGCAAAGTAATATAGAAGTAACGGTAATAGTAGCAAAAGTAACAGTAGCAGTTTTGTAGTAATTGTAATAGTGGCAACGGTAAAGTAAATAAGCAAAGCACAATATGTAAAAAGCTCGTAGGCATTGGATCAGTGAATACAGAACTAGCTCCAGTTTAGGCATGTATTCCAAATATAGTCATACGTGCTTATGGAAAAGAACTTGCATGACATCTTTTTTCCTACCCTCCCGTGGCAGCGGGGTCCTAATGGAAACTAAGGTATATTAAGGCCTCGTTTTAATAGAGTACCGGACCAAAGCATTAGCACTTAGTGAATACATAAACTCCTCAAACTACGGTCATCACCGAGAAGTATCCCGATTATTGTCACTTCGGGGTTGACGAATCATAACACATAATAGGTGACTATAGACTTGCAAGATAGAATCAAGAACTCAAATATATTCAAGAAAACATAATAGGTTCAGATCTGAAATCATGGCACTCGGGACCTAGTGATAAGCATTAAGCATAGCAAAGTCATAGCAACATCAATCTCAGAACATAGTGGATACTAGGGATCAAACCCTAACAAAACTAACTTGATTACATAGTAAATCTCATCCAACCCATCACCGTCCAGCAAGCCTACAATGGAATTACTCACGCACGGTGGTGAGCATCATGAAATTGGTGATGGAGGATGGTTGGTGATGATGACGACGATGAATCGCCCTCTCCGGAGCCCGGAACATACTCTAGATCAGCCCTCCCGACAGAGATTAGGGCTTGGCGGCGGCTCCGTATCGTAAAACGCGATGAAACTTTCTCTTTGATTTTTTTATCCACGAAAGCAAATATATATAGTTGGAGTTGAGGTCGATGGACGACCAGGGGGACCACGAAGCAGGGGTCGCACCCTAGGGGAGGTGGCGCGCCCCCCACCCTCATGGACAGGGTGTGGGCCCCCTGACACTATTTCTTCCGCTAGTATTTTTTATTTATTCTGAAAAGTTGCTCCGTGGATTTTCAGGTCATTCCGAGAACTTTTATTTCTGCACAAAAATAACACCATGGTAGTTCTGCTGAAAACAGTGTCAATCCGGGTTAGTTCCATTCAAATCATGCAAGTTAGAGTCCAAAACAAGGGCAAAAGTGTTTGGAAAAGTAGATATGTAAAGCCAGCATAAACCTTGGCTTGTCCTCAAACAATTCAGTTGACAAACTGAAAGTGATAAAGAAAAACTTTTACAAACTCCATTTGCTCTTGTTTTTGCAAATATGTAAAGCCAGCATTCAAGTTTTCATCAAAGATTATGAACTAACCATATTCACAATAACATTTAGGTCTCATGTTTACTCATATCATTGGGATAATCAACTAGCGAGCAATAATAATAAATCTCGGATGACAACACTTTCTCAAAACAATCATAATACGATATAACAAGATGGTATCTTGCTAGCCCTTTCTGAGAGCGCAAAACATAAATGCAGAGCACCTTTAAAGACCAAGGACTAACTAAAGATTGTAATTCATGGTAAAAGAGATCCAGTCATAGTCATACCCAATATAAACTAATAGTAATGCATGCAAATGACAGCGGTGCTCTACAGCGGGTGCTTTTTAATAAGAGGGTGATGATTCAACATAAAAGTAAATAGATATGCCATTCACATAGGGAAGCAGGGATTTGTAGAGGTGTCAGAGCTCGATTTTGAAATAGAGATAAATAATATTTTGAGCGGTATACTTTCACTGTCAAGATAACAACTATGAGATCTCGATATCTTCCATGATACACACATTATAGGTGGTTCCCAAACAGAATGGTAAAGTTTATATTCCCCCACCGCCAACAAGCATCAATCCATGGCTTTCCCGAAACAACGGGTGCCTCCAACTAGCAACAATCCTGGGGGTGTTTTGTTTAATTATTTTGATTTGATTTGAGCATGGGACTGGGAATCCCGGTTACCAGCCATTTTCTCGTGAATGAGGAACGGAGTCCACTCCTCTTGCGAATAACCCGCCTAACATGGAAGATACAGACAGCCCTAGTTGATAAATGAGCTGCTCGAGCATACAAAACAGAATTTCATTTGAAGGTTTGGAGTTTGGCACATACAAATTTACTTGGAACGGTAGGTAAATACCGCATATAGGAAGGTATGGTGGACTCATATGGAACAACTTTGGGGTTTATGAAGTTTGGATGCACAAGCAGTATTCCCGCTTAGTACAGGTGAAGGCTAGCAATAGACTGGGAAGCAACCAACTGAGAGAGCGACAACAGTCATGAACATGCATTAAAATTAATCAACACTGAGTGCAAGCATGAGTAGGGTATAATCCACCATGAACATAAATATCGTGACGGCTATGTTGATTTTGTTACAACTACATGTGTGAACATGTGCCAAGTTGAGTCACTCGAATTATTCAAAGGAGGATACCACCCTATCATACCACATCACAACCATTTTAATAGCATGTTGGCACGCAAGGTAAACCATTATAAGCTCCTAGCTAATTAAGCATGGCATAAGCAACTATAATCTCTAAATGTTATTGCAAACATGTTTATTCATAATAGGCTGAATCAAGAATGATAGACTAATCATATTTACAAAAACAAGAGAGGTCGAGTTCATACCAGCTTCTCTCATCTCAATCAGTCCATCATATATCGTCATTATTGCCTTTCACTTGCACGACCGAGCGGTGTGGATAATAATAGTGCACGTGCATTGGACTAAGCTGGAATCTGCAAGCATTCAATTCGAGGGAGAAGACAAAGTAATATGGGCTCTTGGTTAAATCAACAATCATGCATAATGGAGCCACTAAACATTTTCATTATGGTCTTCTCCTCTCGACCCCCAAAGGAAAGAAAAGAAATAAAACTATTTACATGGGAAAGCTCCCAACAAGCAAAAGAAGAACGAGAAATCTTTTTGGGTTTTCTTTTAATTACTACTACAAGCATGGAAATTAAAGTAACTGTTTTTTTTTTGTTTTTCTTAAGGTTTATCAAACACATAAGAAGAAAGCTAGAAAAAGGAATTAAACTAGCATGGATAGTACAATGAAAAAGTATGAGCACCGACAACAAGAACGAGTGTGTGAACATGAATGTAATGTCGGTGAGAAATACGTACTCCCCCAAGCTTAGGCTTTTGGCCTAAGTTGGTGTATGGCCAGGGATCGCGGCTACTCTCCCTGGTGTACTGAGGAGTGTCATCGTACTGCCACTGGCTAGCGATCTCCTTCGGATTCCACTGATAATAGGATGATCGATAAGGGTCAAATGGTGATTCCGATCGGGCTCTAGGGCTGATGTTTGGCCCCGGTACGCATAAATGGCCTCCGACAAGACAAGGTAATGGCCTGCAGTTAAATCAAACAAAGAGGGCGCAGGCAAGATAATAGTCTCATTGTGTTTCTTATGAAATCTCAAATTATACAAAAGCATCTTATCATCATTATTAACAATAAACTCATTCTCTACCATGCTCTTGTAATCTAAAAAGGTAGGGGGTAGCAATTTTTCCACTTTCTCATAATGCCTAATAGGTATCTCGAAGTGTTTAGCAAGGCGTGCAGCATAGATACCTCCAAAGATGGGGCGCTTTGTACGGTTCAGGCTTAATCGTTTAGCAATAATAGCACCCATACTAACAGAGTTATCATGGAATAAAGCATGGAACAAAATAATAATATCAGGGACACTAAGGTTTCCACAGTTTCCGCGACCAATTAAGCATCGACTAGCAAATATTGCAAAGTAGCATAAAACAGGAAAATGTATGCTAGTAATTCTTGCATCAAAAACCTTCCTCGATTCTCCTACAGTAATAGTATCAATAAATCCATCCACATCTTTACGATGTGGTTCCTCTAAGCTACCCTCGAAGGGTATTTTGCATAACGCGTAAAAATCACATAATGACATCTCCCTAGCCACATCATATAAATGAAACGCTACTTAAGGAGGTGATTTCTAAAGATAATAGTAGAAGTTTTGCATGAAAGTATTTAGAGGAAGTCGATGAGGCCAGCATTATCACCAAAGAATAAAAGTCATCATAAATCCTGACTGCTCTTAAGAAATCATCACATGGCCATTCACATGGTCGTACTTCCGCCACACGAGGAAGATTATACTTGGCCTTTTCTTTCTCCTTAGCTTGTTTATCCTTCCTTGGCTAGAAGAGCCCCTCAAGAACAATCTCTTCATCTTTTTCTGAAAATTTCTAAAAATTTTAGTAACTCAAAATAAAAGTGAATCAAACTCAATAAGATTGATAGCAACTACTCCCACAAGTGCTTAGAGCCTAAATCATGCATTAAAATTACTTGGGACCATATAAATTTGACATGCAAGCTCAAGAACAGGGTCACCTAGGCAGCAAAAATTTGCAATGAATAAAGCACTAGAACAAAAACCAGTTGGACCAGAGGAGTCACATACCAAAAAACAATATCCCAAAGCAGTTTTGTTAATGGAGCTTTGAGCAAGGAGATCAAAAATCGCAGCGAAATAAGCTAGAACTCGTGCTTGAGCTGGATGGTGATTTTTTTGGAGGAAGAAGAAGTGTGTGGGTGCAGGAATAAGTGGAGGGGGGCCACCGTGGGCCCACGAGGCAGGGGGCGCGCCCTGTAGGGGTGGGCGCGCCCTAGACCCTCGTGGTCAGGTGCCAGCTCCCCCTGCTGTGTTCTCAGTGCCAAATATTCTCAAATATTTCAGAAAAAATCATATTAAATTTGCAGGGCATTTGGAGAACTTTTATTTTCGGGTATTTTTTATTGCATGGATAATTCAGAAAACAGACAGAAAATACTATTTTTGCTTTATTTAGACTAAATAACAGAAAGTAAAAGGAGGGTTCAGAAGGTTGTGCCTTCTATTTTCATCCATCTCATGCTCATCAAAAGGAATCCACTAACAAGGTTGATCAAGTCTTGTTAACAAACTCATTCCGAATAACATGAAACCGGAGAAATTTCGAATGACACTAAGTTACCTCAACGGGGATATGAACATCCCCAATAATAAGAATATCATATTTCTTCTTGATAGTAGGAAGATGAAATTCAAAACCTCCAATAATGATAGTTGGAATTTTTCCAATAGAATTGAAGCTATGAACTTGACGTTGTTTCCTCGAAAAGTGTACCGTATGCTCATTACCATTAACATGAAAAGTGACATTGCCTTTGTTGCAATCAATAACAGCCCCTGCAGTATTCAAAAAGTGTCTACCAAGGATAATCGACATACTATCGTCCTTGGGAATATCAAGAATAATAAAGTTCGTTAAGATAGTGATGTTTGCAACCACAACAGGCACATCCTCAAAATGTCGAAAGGTATAGCGGTTGATTTATCATCCATTTGCAAAGATATTTCAGTAGGTGTCAACTTATTCAATACAAGTCTGTGATATAAAGAGAGAGGCATAACACTAACACCGGCTCCAAGATCACTTAAAGCAGTTTTAACATAGTTTCTTTTAATGGAGCATGGTATAGTTGGTACTCCTGGATCTCCAAGTTTCTTTGGTATTCCATCTTTAGAAGTATAATTAGCAAGCATGGTGGAAATTTCAGCTTCTGATATATTTCTTTTATTTTTAATAATATCTTTCATATACTTAGCATATGGATTTGCTTTAAGCATATCAGTCAAACGCATACGCAAAAAGATAGGTCTAATCATTTCAGCAAAGCCCTCAAAATCCTCATCATCCTTTTTCTTGGATTGCTTAGGAGGAAAAAGCATGGGTTTCTGAACTCAAGGTTCTCTTTTTTTACCGTGATTCCTAGCAATAAAGTCTCTCTTAGCATAAGGTTGATTCTTTGATTGTGGGTTATCAAGATCAACAGCAGGTTCAACCTCTACATCATTATTATTGCTAGGTTGAGCATCAACATGAACATTATCATTAACATTATCAGTAGGTTCATGTTCATCACCAGATTGTGTTTCAGCATCAGAAATAGAAATATCATTGGGATTCTTAGGGTTGTCTACGACAGGTTCACTAGAAAAATGCAAAGTCCTATCATTTTTCTTTTTCTTCCTTTTAGAAGGACTAGGTGCATCTACATTGTTTCTCTGAGAATCTTGCTCAATTCTCTTAGGGTGGCCTTCAGGATACAAAGGTTCCTGAGTCATTCTACCAGTTCTAGTAGCCACTCTAACAGCAAAATCATGTTTATTATTTAATTCATCGAGCAAATCACTTTGAGCTTTAAGTACTTGTTCTGCTTGAGTGGTAACCATAGAAGCATATTTACTAATGAGTTTAAGTTCACCTTTAACTCTAGCCATATAATCACTCAAGCATCCAATCATATAAGAATTACTTTTTAATTCTCTACCAACATAAGCATTGAAATTTTCTTGTCTAGCCATAAAGTAATCAAATTCATCCAAACATTGGCTAGCAAACTTAGTAGATGGGATTTCAACTTTATCATATCTATAGAGAGAATTTACTTTTACTACCTGTGTCGGGTTATCAAGACCATGTGTTTCTTCAACAGGAGGTAAATTCTTAACATCTTCAGCTTTAATACCTTTTTCTTTCATAGATTTCTTTGCTCTTGCATATCTTCAGGACTGAGAAATAGAACACCTCTTTTCTTCGGAGTTGGTTTAGGAGTTGACTCAGGAATTGGCTCAGGAGTTGGTTCAGGAAGTGTCCAATTATTTTCATTAGTCAACATATTATTCAATAGCAATTCAGCTTGATTGACTGTTCTTTCCCTGAAAACACAACCAGCACAACTATCCAAGTGGTCCTTTGAAGCATCGGTTAGTCCATTATAAAAGATATCAAGTATTTCATTTTTCTTAAGAGGATGATCAGGCAAAGAATTAAGTAACCGGAGAAGCCTCCCACAAGCTTGTGGGAGACTCTCTTCTTTAATTTGCACAAAATTATATATTTCCCTCAAGGCAGCTAGTTTCTTACGAGCTGGGAAATATTTAGCAGAGAAGAAATAAATCATATCCTGGGGACTACGCACACAACCAGGATCAAGAGAATTAAACCAAGATTTAGCATCACCCTTTAATGAGAATGGAAATATCTTAAGGATATAGTAGTAGCGAGATTTCTCATCATTAGTGAACAGGGTAGCTATATCATTCAATTTAGTAAGATGTGCCACAACAGTTTCAGATTCATAGCCATAAAAAGGATCAGATTCAATCAAAGTAATTATCTCAAGATCGACAGAGAATTCATAATCCATATCAGTAACAAAGATAGGTGAAGTAGCAAAAGTAGGGTCATATTTCATCCTAGTATTTAGAGATTTCTGTTTCAGTTTAGCTAATAACTTCTTAAGATCAGATCTATCATTGCAAGCAAGAATATCTCTAGTAGTTTCTTCATCCATAACATAACCGTCAGGAACAACAGGAGTCGGATATCGGGTTCCGGCAAAACCCTTAAGGTTCGAACTCTGGGGTGCGCACGAAGATCTTCGCCCTACCGAAACACGCCCACAACCTTGCCGCGATTTATAAGCTAGCACGATGAACAACATAAGAGACACAAGGTTTAGACTGGTTCAGGCCACCGTTGTGGTGTAATACCCTAATCTAGTGTGTGGTGTGGTGGATTGCCTCTTGGGCTGATGATGAACAGTAGAGAGGAAGAACAGCCTCGCAAGGAGAGGTGTTCTTGTGGTGGTGTGTTTGGAGAGGAGTCGATCCGTCTCTCTTGGCTCTAGATGAGATGCCTTCTACTGTGGTGGCTAGCCCTATTTATAGAGGCCCTGGTCCTCTTCCCAAATATTGAGCGGGAAGGGAGCTAACAACAGCCATTTTGAAAGAGGACAGCTAGTACAAGCTATCCTGACTAAAGGTGGTCTTCGACTGCCAAAGGCACTGGTGATGACACCGTCTTGGGCTCCACGGTGACCTCCGTCCTGTCGTCCTGCTGGTCTTGGTCTCGTTGCACCGATATGGAAACCTTTGCCTGATGCATCGGTACTCCGCGCCTGCGCTTGCCCCCTTTACACCAAAGGGGAAACAAGGACACTGCACAGCGCCCGCCTGGCCTCGATCGTCATGGCTTGCGTCATGAGAACCTCGCGAGGTACCCCTCGCCTTGATCTCTTCGCCTCCTCGCGAGCCTGCCTGGTGAGCCGCCCCTAAGGAGGCCTTGCACCGTCTGCCCCGTGAGGCTTGGCCCCTCGTGAGGGTCTTGAGTGTTGGTTGATGAAGACGGGTCGTACTGGGCCATTGGATGAGCCACGCTGCAAGCCGCAGGCATGCAAGTCTAGGGACCCCCATTCCCTGAACGCCAACAGTAGCCCCCAGGCCCAAGGCGTGCTCAGACTTGGCTTAGTAGCGAAGCCAAAGGGCAAGTGCGGAGCGCCGCAGGCCCCAACAGCCTGCGGCCTTGGCCGCCGCATGTAGATTGATCGGACGTGGGCGTCTCCGCTTCCCCACGCTGCCTCAGCAACTGCCCGATTTGATGAGTCCCTGCTGCATGCAAAAGGAGTCATCATTACCTGTTATCGTGGAGGTCGACGCTTGGCCTCCCCTGGACTATAAATGGGGAGGGGCGAAAGCCCCCGTTGTCCATCTCGCCTTGCTCTGCCTGCTTCTCCTCCCTTGCTCCACCTCCATTCTCGACGCCAATGGCACCGATCCGTAGATTTTCAGTCGAAGATAAGGGGAAGGCCCCCCGGGAGGGGCCTGACCCGCTCCCGCCGAAGAAAGGGCGGTCTCATGCCGCCGCGACGAGGTTGCGGGGCCGAAGGTGACGAGGCCCTGGTGCGAGCGGCCACCTCCTAGGTTCCCACCACCCGTGTACTCCCGGGCCAAGGGTCGTGGAGAAAGGGATGATGAGCGATGCCGCCCGCACCGCAGGCGAGGACGATGAGCCATGGCGGCGGGCTCCATCGCTCCAGGAGTCCACGCTGCGGACTCCTCTTGCGAGCTCGTGCTTCATGCTGCGATGCCTCCAAGCACCTGGATCCGCTTCCCTTCATTCTTCGCCACCGAGATGCTGTCGAGGGGGCCTCTCGAGCTTTGGCTGCAGCACACTGACTACGGAGCTCCAGCGACCGGAGCGGAGGTTGAAGTCGTCGCTCCGGGCAAGGTCTTCATGACCCGAGGCTGGGGCGAGGTTGCCCGGGTGTGCCAAACAGGGGGTGCCCTCGTGATTCATTTTGAATACGATGGCGCCTCCTTGCTATTCTTCAAGGTCTTCGATGCAGAAGGCCGCCGCCTGGAGTGCTGTCCCAGAGGAGGCAGTCGAGACATCGACGTGGCTGGGGCTAGGCCTGTCGCTCGCTTCCCCAACAGCGGTGATGCTTGGGAGTCCAACGACTCTTTCGAGCTCTTCGTGACTCCGGAGACGAGCGATGACAGCTACGTGCCCTCGAGCTCGCACCGTGCATGGAGCAAGGCGGCTGCATTAGGCCATAGCCGCAGCTGATCTGGATGGGGTTGGCGCCGGCCTCCTGTGGCCCATATTGATGATGGCGTCGGCCATGGAGGCACATGTAGTTAGGGCTCCATAGGTTTCGCGTCTATTGCTCCCTGCGAGGAATCGAGAAAACACCCCATAGGGGCATTGAGGGAGTCCGGGATTAAGGGGTCCTCGGGCAGCCGGACTATGTACTTTGGCCGGACTGTTGGACTATGAAGATACAAGATTGAAGACTTCGTCCTGTGTCCAGATGGGACTCTCCTTTGCGTGGAAGGCAAGCTTGGCAATTCGGATATGTAGATATCCTTCTCTGTAACCGACTCTGTGTAACCCTAGCCCCCTCCGGTGTCTATATAAACCGGAGGGTTTAGTCCGTAGGACAAGAACAATCATAATCATAGGCTAGCTTCTAGGGTTTTAGCCTTTACGATCTCGTGGTAGATCAACTCTTGTAATACTCATATCATCAAGATCAATCAAGCAGGAAGTAGGGTATTACCTCCATCGAGAGGGCCCAAACCTAGGTAAACATCGTGCCCCCGCCTCTTGTTACCATTAGCCTTAGACGCAGAGTTCGGGACCCCCTACCCGAGATCCGCCGGTTTTGATACCGGCATTGGTGCTTTCATTGAGAGTTCCACTGTGCCGTCACGATAAGGCTTGATGGCTCCTTCAATCATCTTCAACAACGCGGTCCAGGGGAAGGTTTTCCTTCGCAAACAGATCTTCGTATTCAGAGGCTTCGTACTGCAGGCCAACTCGCTTGGCCATCTGGAGCAGATCGATAGCTACGCCCCTGGCCATCAGGTCAGGTTTGGAAGCTTGAACTACACTGCCGACATCTGCGGAGACTTGATCTTCGACGGATTTGAGCATGTGTCAGGTGCACCGAACACTCATGACGAGCATGACTTAGATCTGCCATCGGACAGTATTCGGGGGATCGCACCTGCGGCGGCCCCGGGAATGAATCCGGAGCAGATTGTGCCATCCGAGGACGGGTGGATGGACCACTCCATGGAGGCCGCACACTCATCGGCCTTGGAGCCGAACACTGACCCCACCTCCTATGAGGCCGGTATCATTGGACCCTCGGACTTGTCTCCAGCTACAGGATACGAACCGTGTACGTCCGTGCCTATCGAATCTGATTGGGCACCGGTCATGGAGTTCACCTCCGTGGATATCTTTCAGCACTCGCCCTTGGGTGATGTGCTAAATTCATTAAGGTCTCTCTCCTTGTCAGGAGACTCTTGGCCGAACTATGTCCGGCTTGAGTGGGAAGCGGATGACAAAGAAATTTGTTCCCCATCCACCACCCACTTAATAGCCACTTTCAATGACTTAACCGTCGTGCTTGACTTCAACTCCGAAGACATCGATGGTATGGACGACGATGCAGGAGAAGAACAAGAACCACCGCCTATAGGGCGCTGGATAGCCACC
>NC_041393.1:541128127-541156643 GCF_002162155.2 Triticum dicoccoides | reverse complement strand
TATAAACCCTAGAAGCTAGCCTATGGTATGATTGTTGTTCGTCCTACAGACTAAAACCCTGCGGTTTATATAGACACCGGAGAGGGCTAGGGTTACATAGAATCGGTTACAATGGGAGGAGATCTACACATACGTATCGCCAAGCTTGCATTCCACGCCAAGGAAAGTCCCATCCGGACACGGGACGAAGTATTCAATCTTGTATCTTCATAGTCCAGGAGTCCAGCCAAAGGTTATAGTACAGCTATCCGGACACCCCCTAATCCGGGACTCCCTCAGTAGCCCCTGAACCAGGCTTCAATGATGACGAGTCCGGTGCGCAGGTTGTCTTCGGCATTGCAAGGCGAGTTCCTCCTCCGAATACTTCATAGAAGATTTTGAACACAAGGATAGTGTCCGGCTCTACAAAATGAGTTCCACATACCACCGTAGAGAGAATAATATTTGTACAAATCCAATCTGTTGACATATTCCGCAGCATGACATCACGCCACGGCCAAGCCCTTATTCGAATCATTTTACTATCCCACCTCAGCGCGTTTAGCGAGGTGGTTTCCTTGGCACATCTTGTCGAAGAAGAGATCGTGTCCCCTTATTCTGGGATTCTCATCAATACGGACGTGGGTAACCCAACCATGCCATTAATCATGGCGCTTGGGAGATAAGCGAGTTTTACCAAGCTGGAGGGGGCACATAGTTTCGTCCGCCCATATAAGGGGATAAGGATCCGCCTTTTGCATCTACGCCTTCTTCCTCCTTCGCTTATCCATTTCCGCGCACCCGAGCTCCAGCGCCCAAGTTCGCACTTCCCACCTCAACCTTCTCCAGCCATGTCCGGAGTGGGAGGCAGGTGGATGGCCTCCTCTGTCACGGAGGGGCACATCAAAAAGTTGAGGAAAGTCCGATACTTGTCCAACGACATTGCGCATCGGCTTCCAGATGAGGGGCAGCTCATCCCCACCCCCAGGCCCCATGAGAGGGTGGTGTTCCTCCACCATTTCCTCTGCGGACTGGCTTCCCACTCCAACCATTTGTCCAGGGGCTCATGTTCTACTACGGCCTGGATTTCCATGATCTGGCCCCGAACTTCATCCTCAACATCTCGGCGTTTATCATCGTCTGCGAGGCCTTCCTCCGCATCAAGCCCCACTTCGGCTTATGGCTGAAGACCTTCAATGTCAAGCCGAAGGTAGTGGGCCACCGGCAAGCGGAGTGCGGAGGTGCCATGGTGGGCAAGATGCCCAACGTCACATGGCTCAAGGGCTCCTTTGTGGAAACCATCAAAGGGTGGAAATCGGGGTGGTTCTACATCACCGAGCCGCGTGACCCTGAATGGGTAGCGGGCCCCGAATTCCAATCTGGCATCCCCACACGGCTCACCTCCTGGAAAGAGATAGGCTTATCGTGGGGTAATTCGGGAGAGCTGACCGGACTCCAAGCCTGCGTCCAAAACCTGGTGGACAAGAAGGTTAAACTTGTTAGCGTAGTTCAGGTCATGCTCTTCCGTCGGATCCTCCCGTGTCAATGATGGGCTTTTAACTTGTGGGAGTTCGACCCGGCCCAGCACCAAACTTTGTCCAGGCTCTTCGACACAACGCATGAAGATGCCTGGAAGGTGCTATTCAACGGCGCCGAGGTTCCCCCTCCCATTACCGAGGATCACGGATTCTGCGCGAAGCGCCAAGCCAGCGTAGTAAGCTTGTTTTACCCTTTACAGGATACTTGTTTTTCATAGTTTGACTCTATGCGCGATCTAAGCTCCCATTCCTTTGACAGGACTGGCAGAAGACGTCCGGACAGATCGACTATCCGGCTCCTTTGCCCGAAGGCCCAGCAGATGCCCGCTTGGCGAAGCTGCTGGCTCTGCCACCTTACGTGGTGCCGGAGAAGAAGGCCAAGAAGAAGGCCACGGGAACTCGAAAGAGTTCCCGGCGCCTGGTGGTGTCGGATTCATCGCCCGATGACTCCGAAGCGCACTCCTCCCACGAAGACGAGGAGGAGGAGGAAGAGGCCTCTCCCCCTCCAATGGGGGGAGGAAAGAAAAGGAAGGCCACCTGTCGGTGTCAAAACCGGCGGATCTCAGGTAGGGGGTCCCAAGCAGTGCGTCTTAGGATCAATGGTAACAGGAGACAAGGGACACGATGTTTTACCCAGGTTTAGGCCCTCTTGATGGAGGTAAAACCCTACGTCCTGCTTGATTGATATTGATGATGTGGGTATTACAAGAGTAGATCTACCACGAGATCAAGGAGGCTAAACCCTAGAAGCTAGCCTACGGTATGATTGTTGTTGTATATGTCTATCGACTAGCCTGGCCCCGGTTTATATAATGCACCAGAGGCCTAGGATAACAAGAGTCCTAGCCGAATACGCCGGTGGGGGAGGAGTCCTTGTCTTGATCGCCAAGTCTTGTTGATTCTTCCTTGTATGCGGCAGTTGTCTGGACTGGCCCATGAGTATACGGCCATGGGGGTTCTCGGCCCAATCCAACTGATCGGGAGACGATGCGTTGAGTCCCCCTAGTCCAGGACACCGTCAGTAGCCCCCTGAACCAGTCTTCAAGCTAGGTAGGCTCCTCGATTCTTCCGAACTGTTCTTCATCTTTGGTTGCCGGTCTTGAAAACTGGCTCAACAAATCTTCTCATCTTCGATCTTGAGGATCACCGAAATGCATTCGACGAGTTTATACGTCGGGTATCCGAGGAGCCCCTTTAAGTTTCCGGCCTTTATCAATGCCTTGTTATTTTTTATGCCACACCTCAGGTTTGAAGTTGTTCCCGGGCGGCAACGTCCTCTTGCGTCCGAGCTCCAACGCCAGACTGCATTCGAGGTATCTTTTGCAGCCGAGCACCAATGCCGGACTGCTTCCCAGCTCTAACGCCGGACTATGTATCCGAGCTCCAACGTCGGACTGTATCCGAGGTGTCGTAGATCACCTTGGTTCAAAGAAGTTTGAAGGAGTTTAGCCGAGCTTAATGCCGGAAATGCCCTCTATGGAGCCAGCCACTAGCGCTCGAGCTTTATGCCGGACTGCTTCCGAGGTGGTTAAGCACCTCGGTCATGGGCTGATTTTTGGTCAATGTTTTTTATTGATGCAATTTATTCTCTGACGAGATATATAGCCAGTAGCCCTCAAGGTGGGTATCGGTCTAAAACCTGAGATGCACATGAAGGATGACATAAGACCGCTGATCCCCGTAGCCGCTGAGACTCAGGTTGATTTGCAAAATCGGCCTGAAGATCAAGTCCTAGCTCGGCAAAATACTTCGGGACACAAAAAGCGGCGTGCTCAGTCCTCGAGACTCGGGTTGGGTGCGGCCGACCAACCTGAGGATCAAAATCTCCTCGGAAACTGTATTGCACTTAAAATTTTCTGCATAGAACAGGCAATGCAGTAGCCCCCGAGACACTGGTCGGGTGGCAACACCAGATCAGGGGATTGATGTGCCCCTTTAATATTTGTAAATAATAAGCCCAAAGCCTAGTAGCCCTCGAGCCTTAATGCGGGCACGGGAGGCCGAATTAAGGATCGATATCCATAGTAAAATCACAAATTATGTGTAATGACTCTATGTATCCAAGTACTTTACGTCATTAATGCTCGGATCCGCATTGTACAAAACTTTGTTGACCGACCATCGGCTTCCACCTCCTCGGCCAATAGCCGAGGAGTGTTTGTCCTACTTTATAAAGCCTTTATGAGGGCAAAGATTTACAACAAACAAGGCTATCTGGCCATACGGTTTTATAAACAAAGGTACGCGGAGAGACATGTTATATTACTGTTTAACAGAAGAAATGTCTTCCAGAGAAAATAGTCCCGCTATCGGTTCCTTTCTTTGGGTTGTCATGCTAAGCATGATCATGAAACCTCTGCTCCAATGTAAGAGAAAAATATCGAGGATTTAGTTTGGGAGGCCAGTTAATAGCCCCAGATAGTGTTCGGCGACAGTCGAGGTCAAGCCGGAAACACTTCGGCCAATGAATGGCCCATCATTTAATATAGTCATCGGATCGCTGACCAATTTACACCTATTGTGACAGTTAGTTTTCGGCTTTCTCCACTGAGGTGCTTGACCATGCGAGCTGGAAGCACAATCGCAGTGGTTCTCCCTTTGCACACCTAGCCGAACAAAGCGGAACGTAGGAGGCAAGCGTGGGAGCCGGGCAACCCAACTATTGACCGAAGACACAATTCAAAACTGATGCATATATAGCAATATCCGAGAATGTTTTTGCCGAATCTCAAAAGGTGTCCGGCGTTGCACTGCGAGACTTGTGCTGAAAACACACAAATAGTTTAAAAGTGCCACGGGCTTGAAAAGCCAAAAAACTTATTCAAAAGATTAATGTCCGAACTAGATCAAGTGTTCGGTGCCAATCCAAAAATTGGACTTTAGAAAAAAAAGGTACTTCTGCCGTGCTTTAACATGACACATCCTATCTCAAAAATTCAAGCGGGTCAGCCTACGGCTTCAACCTCCTATCCCGAAGGCGGAGTACTTCTTACTAGGCCAGTTTAGCAAACTAAACTCTAGCAGCTTTGAGAGAGAAATTAGGCTCCCCGGCTAGTGACCGCACACTTGTGTCGAAAAAAGGAGTGATAAATAATAATAAAAACTTTGCAACGACTAAGAAGAAAAACACTTATCATAAAATGGCTCATATAAATTTAAGAGCCCCCAAGTGACTTGGGTAAAAGAATGATTGCATGTACCGAAGTACTTATATCATATATATGTTCAACCGAACTTTAAACGCGTCTTAACCGACCGTCAGCTTCTCCCTCTTCGGTCAAGGACCGAAAAGTGTTATGTACTCCATCTGTCGAGAATATCGACGGTGTTTCCAATAACCAGGCAATTAGGCCATAAGGCTGTAACAGACAAAGCGCGCTCAGGGAACTTATGCTATATTACTGCGAAGAGTAAGAAGCATCTTCAAAGAAAATAGTACCCCCACCGATACCTTTCTTCGGTGCTCATTGTTATTATGAGACTTGTGCAATAGATTTTTTGTACTCATGAGTTCCATTGTGTGCCGACCATGATTGAAAACAATAAGAGCGCTAGCTTTCAGCTTCACCCAGTCTGAGGTCCGGCTCGGTTGACCCGATCGTGACAATCGCAGAGGTGCTCCCTTTACTCCCTAGCCGAACAATCAAGAACGTAGGGTAAGCACAGGAGCCAGGCAACCCAGCTTGCAAATCGCTTAAGTCAATATGATGCACATTGTGGCATAATACACGAACAAGGAACGAAGCCGTACAAGTATAATCATATGCAAGAGGAAAAAGCTTCATGAAGGAAGCCCCCAAGTAAACGGGGTATTTGAATTTGCGCGTCACAAACAAAGTTTGGACAATGAAATTTTACAAGCAACTTTTATCCGAAAAAGTATAATTCTTGGTCAAGCCGAACACAAGTTAAAAATTTAAAACTTTGAGCATGAAGACAACTTAGCTGGTTAATGTGTTCGATATTGATGACAAGGTCCGAGCTTGATGCGGGACAAGGTTCTATCCCCGAGCCAGTCCCGAGGTGGCGGAGCAAAGAGCTCGGCACTCCGAAGTGGTGACATAGCACAGTCAATGCAGGACGGCAGGGTGATGCGGAAATCCCTGGCATGGGGTAATGAAGTGTTGACGAAGCCCCCCGTCCAGCCGAGGTGACGCCAAAGGATATAGTCCAGCTGGATCATTTTCCTGTGCACAAAAAATAGTGCAAATCGGAGATAATAGTAATAATAATAAAAAATCATTGCATAACGAATAATTTATGCAAAGTGAGTAATAAAAGAAATATGGCCTGGCACCAAAGTCAATGTTGATGCAGGGCGGCGGCGTGATGCGGTAAAGGCATGGCAAGGCCTGAATTCACAGGTCGGTTTGAGTTCCGGATGCGGTGTTCGCCGGACAATGTACGGAAACTGACCGAACCACCATGCGACCATCATTAATGCGACCACCATTTGATAGACCTGCGTACATATGATGGACAAACCAGAGTAATAATTCATTGGGAAAAATGAACCCTAACAAGCAAAAAATACTAGGATTAATAGCACGTGGCTTATTTGTTGTAGCAATCCGAAGAAAGGTGATTCCCAAAATTGGGACTCTATCCGCACACCTATCGCCTGATGGGCGATAAAGCAACGGCATGGCGATGCTGGCAAAGGTTGGCTCGCCGAGGCAAAGCCCTCGGTCCAGCTAACGTGACGGAGCTAGTCGTCCAGCGACGCTGAAGTCTCCGGAGTAGGTTGATGAAGAGATGATGAAGCCCCCAGTCCAGCGATGTAGGTCGTGACGTGGTCGATGCCGGCTTGATGAAGTGACCGTGTGGCGATGCAGGTGCGCCCGCTCCGTGTAATCCGTGGGGCGGTGATGTTGGTGACGATTTATCCTTCACGATGCCGAACTATTGTTCGGCTGGCCGAGATGACGATCCGAAGAAATTGAGCTCGGCTCAACAAAGCGACGACGTGTCTAACGCAGATCGGCCGCCGTGGAGTGATGTTTTCGGGCTGGTTTGACACCGGCGCGACGGTGAAGTTCGTATTGCAAGAATACTTTTAATGCTACTAGGATGTGTTTGAGAATAAAACACAACACCCCTTACGAAAACTTCCTTTAAAAAGGATGTCCGAGATCCCGTTCATAAAGAAGATGAATTCGGGTCGGATTCGTTCTCGCGCAGAAAACAGATCCAAAAAGTGATGCACTAATCGGAAGTTTCCCAGAGTTTGGACGGTCGGATCGAGCTGAATTTTTGGCAGGTCATAGATATGGGAATTCCGCAGCAAATCAACGGTTGGATCCTCTAAAGGACATCCGAGCTAGATGTTGGATACTACGCCCTAAACTCGTCCGGATTCTCGTCCAGATTCAACATGGCTCCGGTATATCGGAGATTGCCGGAGATTTCTCCCTCGGAACTCGGCGAAATTTTTGCAGGGTTGTTGTAGACTTAATTCTGCATAATTCCCCCGAATTAATCGTTTAAGAGACACTCGAGGAGGATGTGGCGGCGGATACAAGTTTGCTGTCCAGAAAAACAGCACGGCCGCCTGAGGGCAATGTTGACGTTGAGGCCCCGAGCTCCATGGATGACTCCTCCATGATCTTGATAGAGATCGGAGTTGGTGTTTGATGAAGGCCTTCATCCAAACATGACGATCGGAGGTAGGGCGCACTCCTCGGTCAAGCCAAGGTGACTAGTCGAGCTGGTGACAAAGAAGTCGACGTCGCAGTTGACCTGCAGTCGAGCCATTGATCCTTTCGCCGATCACACAGCGGAACTCTCAATGAAAGCACCACTGTCGGTGTCAAAACCGGCGGATCTCGGGTAGGGGTCCCAAGTAGTGCGTCTTAGGATCAATGGTAACAGGAGACAAGGGACACGATGTATTACCCAGGTTCGGGCCCTCTTGATGGAGGTAAAACCCTACGTCCTGCTTGATTGATATTGATGATGTGGGTATTACAAGAGTAGATCTACCATGAGATCAAGGAGGCTAAACCCTAGAAGCTAGCCTATGGTATGATTGTTGTTGTATATGTCTATCGACTAGCCTGGCCCCGGTTTATATAATGCACCAGAGGCCTAGGATAACAAGAGTCCTAGCCGAATACGCCGGTGGTGGAGGAGTCCTTGTCTTGATCGCCAAGTCTTGTTGATTCTTCCTTGTATGCGGCAGCTGTCCGGACTGGCCCATGAGTATACGGCCATGGGGGTCCTCGACCCAATCCAACTGATCGGGAGATGATGCGTTGAGTCCCCCCTAGTCCAGGACACCGTCACCACCCCAACTAGGGGGGTCGGAGGGTCCAAGAAGGGAAAGACCCTTCTTCCGAACTACTCCACCAACGCCGACGACGGCGGAGAGGAGTGGCCATCCAAGGCCAAGACCCTGGCAAAATCATAAGTATCCGGATACCAGAATAACTCATGGCGTTCCTTTATTGCACAGTATCTTCTGACGCCGAATATAATCATGCAGTCCGCCTGAGGGAGTTCCGGACTAGGGGGTGTCCGGATAGCCGAACTATCATCATCGGCCGGACTCCAAGACTATGAAGATACAAGATTGAATACTTCGTCCCGTGTCCGGATGGGACTTTCCTTGGCGTGGAAGGCAAGCTTGGCGATACGGATATGTAGATCTCCTACCTTTGTAACCGACTGTGTGTAACCCTAGCCCTCTCTGGTGTCTATATAAACCGGATGGCTGTAGTCCATAACGAACAACAATTATACCATAGGCTAGCTTCTAGGGTTTAGCCTCCTTGATCTCGTGGTAGATCCACTCTTGTAACACACATCATCAATATTAATCAAGCAGGACGTAGGGTTTTACCTCCATCAAGAGGGCCCGAACCTAGGTAAAACATCGTGTCCCTTGTCTCCTGTTACCATCCGCCTAGACGCACAGTTCGGGACCCCCTACCCGAGATCCGCCGTTTTTGACACCGACATTGGTGCTTTCATTGAGAGTTCCTCTGTGCCATCACCGATAGGCTCGATGGCCTCTTCAATCATCATCAATGACGCAGTCCAGGGTGAGACCTTCCTCCCCGGACAAATCTTCGTATTTGGTGGCTTTGCACTGCGGGCCAATTCGCTTGGCCAACTGGAGCAGATCGAAAGCTACGCCCCTGTCCGTCAGGTCGGATTTGGAAGATTGAACTTCACGGCTGACATCTGCGTGGACTTGATCCTCGATGGATTCGAGCCACAGCCGAGCGTGCCGCACTGTCGCGGTGAGCATGATTTAGCTCTGCAGCCGGACAGTACCCTGGAGGCCGCACTCGAAACCGCTCCGATCTTCAATTCGGAGCCAGCTGCGCAGATCGAGGATGGATGCCTAGACACCGCCTCTGGGGCTGCAACCTCTACGGCGATAGAGCCGAACACTGACTTTGTCCCTCATAAAGCTCGTGACTCCGAGGTGCCGGACTCCTCGCCGGACTCCGAACCTCCCGCGCCCTCCCCGATCGAATCCGATTGGGCGCCGATCATGGAATTCACTGCAGCGGACATCTTTCAACACTCACCTTTTGGCGACATCTTGAGTTCGCTAAAGTATCTCTCGTTATCAGGAGATCCCTGGCCGGACTACAGTCAGGACGGTTGGGATGCGGACGACGAAGAAATTCAAAGCCCACCCACCACCCACTTGGTAGCCACTGTCGACGATTTAACCGACATGCTAGACTACGACTCCGAGGACATCGACGGTATGGACGATGATGCCGGAGACGACCAAGAACCAGCGCCTACTGGGCACTGGACAGCCACCTCATCATATGACATATACATGGTGGATATCCCAAAAGATGGGAATGGCGAAGGAACAGAGGAGGATGACCCCTCCAAAAAGCAGCCCAAGCGCCGGCGTCAGCGGCGCCGCTCTAAATCCCGCCACAGCAAGAATGAAGACTCCGGCACCGGAGACAATAATACACCGGACAGTGCCGAAGACAACCCACTCCAGCAAGATGCAGTCAGGAGGACGGAGACGCCAGCCCTTATGAAGGAGTGGCAGATGAAGAGGCAGAGGATTATACGCCTCCCTCTGGAGACGAAGCGAGCCTCGACAATGACGAATTTGTCGTGACTGAGGATCCCGTCGAACAAGAGCGTTTTAAACGCAGGCTTATGGCCATGGCGAACAGCCTCAAGGAAAAGCAGCAACAGCTTAGAGCTGATCAAGATCTGCTAGCCGACAGATGGACCGAAGTCCTCTTGGCCGAAGAGCATGAGCTCGAATGCCCCTCCAAAAGCTACCCTAAACGCAAGCAGCTCCCCCGATTAGAGGAGGAGGCGTACGAACCCGCATCACCAGGAGACAATACGGCTGACCGACCACCCCGTGGTCGCGACAGAGAGGCCTCTAGGCCCTTCACTAGAACCGTACCCCAGCATCGCTCAAAAAGCACACGGCCACAGGGGAACGCTCCGGACTTGCGAGATATATAGGAGGACAAGGCAAGACAATCAAGATTGATCTATGGATCGCGTGGGAGCCCCACGGTACGTGACGACAACCGTCGCGCCGGACACATTAAGTCCGGCCGGGCCGAACAAAACAGACAAAGCTCTTTTGAGCTCCGTCGTGATATCGCCCAGTACAGAGGCGCCGCACACCCACTATGCTTCACAGACGAAGTAATGGATCATCAAATCCCCGAAGGGTTTAAACCCGTCAATATTGAATCCTATGATGGCACAACAGACCCCGCGGTTTGGATCAAAGACTATCTCCTTCACATCCACATGGCCCGCGGTGACGATCTTCACGCCATCAAATACCTCCCCCTCAAGCTTAAAGGACTAGCCCGGCATTGGCTCAACAGCTTGCCAGCAGAGTCAATTGGGAGTTGGGAGGACCTGGAAGCCGCATTCCTCGATAACTTCCAGGGCACTTATGTGCGACCACCAGACGCTGATGACCTAAGCCTCATAATTCAGCAGCCAGACGAATCGGCCAGACAATTCTGGACACGGTTCTTAACCAAGAAAAACCAAATCATCAACTGTCCGGATGCGGAGGCCCTCGCGGCCTTCAAGCATAACATCCGCGTCGAGTGGCTTGCCCGGCACCTGGGACAAGAAAAGCCGAAATCCATGGCATCCCTCACATCACTCATGACCTGCTTCTGCGCGGGTGAGGACAGCTGGCTAGCATGCAGCAACAACCTCAGCAAAAATTCTGGCAGTCTGGACTTCAAGGACCGAAATGGCAGGCCGCGTCGTAACAAAAACAAACGCCGCATTAATGGCGACAATAGTGAGGATACGGCAGTCAATGCCGGATTCAGAGGCTCTAAACCCGGTCAGCAGAAAAAGCCATTAAAAAGAACTACTCCGGGTCCGTCCAATTTGGACCGAATACTCGACCGCTTGTGCCAGATACACGGCACCCCCGAAAAGCCAGCTAACCACACCAATAGGGACTGTTGGGTATTCAAGCAGGCAGGCAAGTTAATTGCCGAAAACAATGACAAGGGGCTGCATAGCGATGACGAGGAAGAGACCCGACCGCCGAACAACAGAGGACAGAAGGGCTTCCCCCACAGGTGCGGACGGTGAACATGATATACGCAATGCACATACCCAAAAGGGAGCGGAAGCGCGCACTCAGGGATGTCCACGCGATGGAGCCAGTTGCCCCGAAGTTGAATCCATGGTCCTCCTGCCTAATCACTTTTGACCGAAGGGACCACCCCACCAGCATACGCCATAGCGGATTCGCTGCATTGGTTTTAGACCGAATCGTCGACGGGTTTCACCTCAACAGAGTCCTAATGGACGGCGGCAGCAGCCTGAACCTGCTTTATCAGGATACAGTGCGGAAAATGGGCATAGACCCCTCAAGGATTAAACCAACCAAGACGACCTTTAAAGGCGTCATACCAGGTGTAGAAGCCAATTGTACAGGCTCAATTACACTGGAAGTGGTCTTCGGATCCCTGGATAACTTCCGAAGCGAGGAGTTAATCTTCGACATAGTCCCGTTCCGCAGTGGCTATCATGCCCTGCTCGGACGTACCGCGTTTGCAAAGTTCAACGCGGTGCCGCACTACGCATACCTCAAGCTCAAGATGCCAGGCCCTCGAGGAGTCATCATGGTCAATGGAAACACTGAACATTCTCTCCGCGCGGAGGAACATACAGCGGCTCTCGCGGCAGAAGTGCAATGCAGCCTCTTAAGGCAATTCTCGAGTCCGGCCGTCAAGCGGCCGACACAGCTAAGCGCGCCCGGAGTAACTTACAACAAGACCACCTGGCACGTTCCGAGCACGCGTAGCAGTGCGGCCCCAACCCCAGCCCCTGCGAAACGTCAAAGCAGGTCCTTCGCGTACACCATTACGCTCTGAAGATACCATGGGCATGGGGAGAGGGGCACGACCACGATAAGCCCAGACGGCGGCTCAACCACACCAGGGGCTCTCAAATGTGTCATTCTTTTTTTCTTTTCTTTTTACCTTTTATTTTTTACCCACAGGACTCCGTTTGTCAGAGGCCCTGTCCGGCAGCAGACCTGCCGAACTCACGATGCAACAGCCAGGGAAGGATAAAGGCTACAACGAATATACAGGTGGTCTCCATTACGAGCATTTTTATACACCAATCTGCAGCCTACCCCTGGAGGGGGACATGTTTAACAGTCCCATCCCTTGCTTATCGCACTATTTGTATCGTTCTGCATTCATAGCACCACTTATTGAATAAAACAATGCAGCACCTTTTTGCTTATAATTGCATTTCTTTTTCATACATATGTTCATCTATGGCATGTTGCATCCATACACTTTGGTACGACTAATATACACCAGGGGCTTATGTTTCCCGCATTATGGTGTGATGAGTCCGAACACTTTCACAAGTGCGGCACCCCGAACTTATAGCACTATATGCATCGGCTCCGAATCATGTCTTGGGTCAATAGTTGGGTTTGCCCAGCTCCCATGTTTTGGTACCTTACGTTCCATTATATCGGCTAAGGTAGCAATGGGAGAACCACTGCGATTGCGCCCCAGTTGAGCTGGGTTAACGCCTCAGTGGAGAAAGCTAAAACTGACCGTCATGATGAAGCGAGAGCCGGTCGCTGTTTGAGAGGTTTTTTGCGAGTCCTTAAAGACCTATGCCGCTTAGAGCGAGGAGCCGGATACTGTCCTGCCAAGGCGTGGATAGTGACCCAAATTCAGCCTTCCGAAGACTAGGGGCTTCGCAGAAATTTAAAATTATAGAATTTTATGGCTAAGTGAGAGTGCTCAAGCATTATAAGTCCGGTTGCCTTGTTCACTGTGTTGAGCGCCTCCCTAGATGGACCCAAAAATGGGAACAAGACCGCTCAAGTTTATCCCGAACACCCCAGCACTCGTGGCATGGGGGCTGAAGCCGATGACTTGTCATCTCTCAGATTTGATAAACAGCCACACAGAAGGTAATATTTTAAATTAACAAGCGTTGCTTAGCGCATATGAACTAAGTTTTCAGCACACAGGATAACAAAATGCGAGTCTACTCAAATATTACATCTTTGGAGCACTCACCCGCAATAATGCGGGCGCCCTTCAGCACACTCTTATAATACATCTCGGGCGTGCGATGCTCCTTGCCCTCTGGTGGCGGTTCCGTCACGAGCTTCTGGGCATCCATCTTGCCCCAGTGCACCTTTGCACGGGCAAGGGCCCGACGGGCACCCTCAATGCAAGCGGAGTGCTTGATGACTTCAACCCACGGGCATGCATCCACCAGCCACCGACCAGGCCGAAGTAGCTCCCAGGCATGGCCTCCTTAGGCCACAGCCGAACTATGAGGCCCTTCATGGCCTGTTCGGCCGCCTTGTGGAGCTCGACCAGCTGCTTCAGCTGGTCGCTAAGGGGCACCGGATGTCCGGCCTCAGCATACTAAGACCAGAAGACCTTCTTCGTCGAGCTCCCCTCCTCGGCCCGGTAGAATGCGGCAGCATCGGACATGCTGCGAGGAAGATCTGCGAACGCTCCTGGAGAGCTCTGAATTCGGGTAAGCAACAGGTAATTAACACTCACATGCTTACTTTGCATGAAAAATTCCTTACCCGCTGCTATTTTCTTTACCGCCTCAATCTCCTGGAGGGCCTTGTAGGCTTCGGCCTTAGCGGCTTTGGCACTCTCAAGAGCCGTTGCAAGCTCAGACTCTCGAGTCTTCGAGTCATGCTCCAAGCTCTCATGTTTTTTCACGAGATCCTGGAGCTCTTGCTGTACCTCCGCCACCCGCACCTCCTGTTTCTCTCGCTCGGTCTGCTCCGCGGCCGCATTGCGTTCGGCCGCGACCACCGCCTCCTTCAGGGTCGCCACCTCGTTAGTGGCCCCTGCAATACCCATGTTATCCTTGTCATTTTCTTGCAACCTAATCCTTTTCTGTAAGGTACAATTTTCATAAGGTATTACTCACCTTCTTTTTCATCGAGCTGCTTCTTGGCATGGCCGAGCTCGTTCTCGGACCGCTTAAGGTTTTCCTTCAAAGTATTGACCTCCGCAGTCAGTTCGGCGGAGGTCAGCAGCACAGCCTGCAATCCCATATTGACATATTTTTTATGACTCATGCATTTATCTTTCTAAAGATCCTCAGTCCGGCTTTTCTTTCTGAACACCGAACCGAGCATCAGGGGCTACTGTCTATGCGGTACCATTTTACATATATTGAAATTCTTACCTCAAAGCCTGTTAGAAGGCTGCTGCAGGCTTCGGTCAGCCCGCTCTTAGTGAGCTGAACCTTCTGAATCACCGCACTCATAACAGTGCAGTGTTCCTCTTCGATCGAGGCGCCGTTAAGCGCCTCCAGCAAATTATCCGGCACCTCCGGTTGGACGGAGGCAGCCGGCGTCGCGGTCTTGCCCTTCTTACGAAGGGGTCGCCCGCCGGACTCTAGAGCCACTGTGGCCTCCGGGGCTGAGTCCGGTGCAAAGTCCGGGAGGTTGTCCTGTGACACCTCCGAGGCCTCCTCCTCCTGGTAGGTCCCTTCCTGGGATCCCACCTCGGCGTCATCCGCGGCACGGGGGGTGGAGGTAGTCGGAAGGGAATCCATATCCGACGCACCCAAGGACCCGCTCGACGAAATGGGAAGATCATCCTTGGGCGGACTGCAGGGTTGTATGCGGCATTAGAAAGACATTATGTGGTGAAAAGAAAAAACATTGAAGTCATTCGGGAGTCCAGATACTTACGATCTCGCCAGGGGCTTGGCCCTTGGAGGCCAGTCCTTGTCGTCGTCACTGGGGTTGGCGGAGCAGTCCGGGAGAAGAGTTTTTCGCTTCTTGGACCCTTCGGCCTCCCTTGTTGGGGAGGCCTTCCTTTTCTTCCCCCCCCCCCCGCTGGGGGAGAGGCTTTCTTCTTCTCCTCCTCGCCTTGGTGGGAGGAGTCGGCCTCGGATTCATCATCCGATAGCACCTGAAAACAGGAACTCTTCCGAGTCCCCGTGGCCTTCTTCTTGGCCTTCTTCTCCGGCACCACGTGGGGTGCCGGAGCCAGAAGCCCCGTTAGGCGGTCGTCCGCTGGGTCCTCTGGCAATGGGGCTGGACAGATAGTCCGTTCGGCCTTCGCCAGCCAGTCCTGTCAAAGGTAAAGGGAGTTTAGATCCCGCATAGAGTCAAACTATGGAAAACAAGTGGCAAAATCACTTACCTCGTCAGCTGGACGCTGCGAGCAGAATCCGCGATCTTCGATAGCGGATGCGGGGGCCTCGGCGCCCTTGAACAACACCTTCCAGACATCTTCGTACGTAGTGTCGAAGAGCCCGCTCAGGGTCTGGTGCTGCGCCGGATCGAACTCTCACATGTTGAAACCCCGTCATTGGCACGGGAGAATCCGGCGGATGAGTATGACCTGGACTACGTTGACAAGCTTGAGCTTCTTGTCCACCAGCTTCTGGATACAGGCTTGGAGTCCGGTCAGCTCCTCCGAATCCCCCCAGATCCGGCCACTCTCTTTCCAGGAGGTGAGCCGTGTAGGGATGCCAGATCTGAATTCGGGGGCCGCTGCCCAATCGGCGTCACGCGGCTCGGTGATGTAGAACCACCCCGATTGCCACCCCTTGATGGTTTCCACGAAAGTGCCCTCTAGCCACGTAACGTGGGACATCCTGCCCACCATGGCGCCTCCGCACTCCGCTTGGCTGCCCTTCACAACCTTCGGCTTGACACTGAAGGTCTTGAGCCACAAGCCGAAGTGGGGCTAGATGCAGAGGAAGGCCTCGCACACGATGATAAATGCCGAGATGTTGAGGATGAAATTCGGGGCCAGATCATGGAAATCCAGGCCGTAGTAGAACATGAGCCCCCCGGACGAAGGGATGAAGTGGGAAGCCCAGTCCGCGGAGGAAATGGGGAAGAAACACTACCCTCTCATGGGGCCTGGGGGTGGGGATGAGCTCTCCCTCCTCGGGGAGCCAGTGCGCGATGTCGCTGGACAAATATCCGGCGTCGCCCAGCTTCTGGATATGCCCCTCCGTGAAGGAGGAGGCCATCCACTTGCCTCCTGCTCCGGACATAGTTGGAGAAGGTTGAGATGAGAAGTGCGGACTTGGGCGCTGGAGCTCGAGTTCGCGGAGATGGATAAGCCAAGGAGGAAGAAGGCGCAGGTAGAAGGGTTGGATCTTTATCCCCTTATATGGGCGGACAGAAACATGCGTCCCCATCGGCCTGGTAAAACTTGCTTATCTCCCAAGCGTCACAATCAGTGGCGCGGTTGGGTTGCCCACGTCCATATTGATGGGAATCCCGGAATAACGGGAACACGATCTCTGCTTCGACAAGACGTGCCAAGGAAACCGCTTCGCTAAACGCACTGAGGTGGAACAATAAAAATAATTTGAGTAAAGTCTTGGAAGTGGTGTGACATCATGCCACAGAATATGTCAGCAGATTGATCTTGTGTAATATTATTCTCTCTACGGTGGTACATGGAATTTATTTTTGCAGAGCTGGACACTATCCTGGTGTTCACAATCTTCTATAAATTATTCGGAGGAGGAACCCGCCTTGCAATGCCGAAGACAATATGCGCGCCGGACTCGTCGTCATTGAAGCCTGGTTCAGGGGCTACTAAGGGAGTTCCGGACTAGGGGGTGTCCGGATAGCCGAACTATCATCATCGGCCAGACTCCAAGACTATGAAGATACAAGATTGAAGACTTCGTCTCGTGTCCGTATGGGACTTTCCTTGGCGTGTAAGGCAAGCTTGGCGATACGGATATGTAGATCTCCTACCTTTGTAACCGACTCTGTGTAACCCTAGCCCTCTCCGATGTTTATATAAACCGGATGGCTGTAGTCCATAGGACGAACAAAAATCATACCATAGGCTAGCTTCTAGGGTTTAGCCTCCTTGATCTCGTGGTAGATCCACTCTTGTAACACACATCATCAATATTAATCAAGCAGGACGTAGGGTTTTACCTCCATCAAGAGGGCCCGAACCTGGGTAAAACATCGTGTCCCTTGTCTCCTGTTACCATCCGCCTAGACGCACAGTTCGGGACCCCCTACCCGAGATCCGCCGGTTTTGACACCGACACCGCCCAAGGCCCGGCTCGATGCTTCGTCGAGCGGCTCCCTGGATTCGTCGGATGTGAATAGTCTTTCACTCCCGACCGCTACCTCCCCTCGCCCTATGGACGATGCCGAGGTGGAGTCCCAAAAGGGGCCAAGCTAGGAGGAGGCGGTCCTGGAGGCGCCGCAAGGAGACCTCCCGGACTCCAAGCGCAAAGGGGATGAAACCCCAAAGGGCTCTAAGTCCGGCCCTGGGCCGGACATCGCGCCGGAACCTTCAGTGGTTCCGGAGTCCGGCAGGCGGCCCCCTAGTAAGAAGGGCAAGCCTACAATGCCGGTGACCTCCGTCCAACCAGAGGCACCGGATAATTTGCTGGAGGTGCTTAAAGGCGCCTCCATCGACGAGGAGCATCACACTATTATGAGTGCGGTGATCCAGAAGGTTCAGTCCGCCAAGAGCGGGCTGACGGAAGCCTGTGCCAGCCTTCTAACAGGCTTTGAGGTATGAATTTAATACATGTAAAAATATTACCGCATAGACAGTAGCCCCTGATGCTCAGTTTGGTGTTCGGATAGAAAAGCCAGACTGAGGATCTAAAAACATATACGCAGGAGTCTAACATAAGTATGTTAATATGGGAATGCAGGCTTTGCTACTGACCTCTGTCGCACTAACTGTGGAGGTCGATGCATTGAAGCAGAGCCTCGAGCGGTCCAAGAACGAGCTCGGCCTTGCCAAGAAGCAGCTCGAGGATAGGGAAGGTAAGTAGTACCTTATGTAAGTATATAAAAAGATCTGGTTGCAAATAATGCCAGGACCAAGGTGAGTATTGTAGGGGCCACAAGCGAGGTTGCGACCCTGAAGGAAGCACTATCCAAGGCCGAAGACAATTCGGCCGTGGAGCACACAGAGCGAGAAAAGCAGGAGGTGCGGCAAGAGATCCACGCTCTTGTGAAAAAAACACGAGAGTTTGGAGCTTGACTCAAAGACTCGAGAGTCCGAGCTTGCCTCGGCCCTTGAGAGCGCCAAATCTGCCAAGGCCGAAGCCCAAAAAGCCCTCCAGGAAATTGAGGCGATGAAGAAGATAGCGGCGGGTAAGGCATTCTTTATGCAAAGCAAGCATGTGAAAGTGAATTACTTGTTACTTACCCGAGTCCGGAGCTCTCCAGGAGCATTCGCAGATCTGCCCCGAAGTGTGTCCAGCGCTGCCGCATTCTACCGAGCCGAGGAAGGGAGCTCGACGGAGAAGGTGTTCTGGTCCCAGTATGTTGAGGCTGGACACCCAATGCCCTTGAGCGAGCAGCTGAAGAAGCTGGTCGAGCTCCATAAGGTAGCCGAACATGCCATGAAAGGCCTTATAGGCCGGCTATGGCCTGGGGAGGTCATGCCCGGGAGCTACTTTGGGCTAGTGAGGCGGCTGGTGGATGCCTGTCCATGGCTTGAAATCATCAAGCGCTCTGTATGCATCGAAGGCGCCCGTAGGGCCCTTGCCCGTGTTAAAGTACACTAGGGCAAGACGGATGCTGAGAAGCTGGTGACAGATGGGCCACCGGAGGGGAAGGAGCATCGCAAGCCCGAGTTGTATTATGAGGGCATCCTGAAGGGTGCCTGTCTTGTGGCGAATGAGTGTTCCAAGGATCTAATTTTTGAGTAAACTCGCTCATGTTATCCTGTGCGCTGAAAACTTGTTCATATGCACTAAGCAACGCTTTTTTGAATTTACAATATTACCTTCTGTGCGGCCGTTTATTAAATCTGAGAGATAGCGAGTCGTCGGCTTCTACCCCCATGCCACGAGTGTTGGGGTGTTCGGGATAAACCTAAGCGCTCTTGTTCCCATTCTTGGGTCCTTCGAGGGAGGTGCTCAGCACAACGAACAAGGCAATCGGACTATAATGCTTTATCACTCTCACTTAGCCATAGAATTCTATAATTTTAAATTTCGGCGAAGCCCCTAGTATTCGGAAGACCGAGTTTGGGGCGCTATCCACGCCTAGGCCGGACAAAGCCAGCTCCTCGCTCTAAGCGGCAGATGTCTTTAGGGACTCAAAAACCTCTCGAACAGCGACCGGCTCTCGCCCTATCATGACGGTCAGTTTTAGCTTTCTCTACTGAGGTGGTTAACCCAGCTCAACTGGGGCACAATCGCAGTAGTTCTCCCAGCGCTACCTTAGCCGATATAACGCAACGTAAGGTACCAAAACATGGGAGCCGGGCAAACCCAACTATTGACCCAAGACATGATTCGGAGCCGATGCATATAATGCTATAAGTTCGGGGTGCCGCACTCGCGAGAGTGTTCGGACTTCTCACACCATATTCTGGGGTACTTAAGCCCCTGGTGTATTGGCCGTACCAAAGTGTGCGGTTGCGTAATGTCATAACTAAACATGTTTACATAAAAAAATGAATGCAATAATAGACAAGAGCTATGTATTGTTTATAAAAGGGCTGCTGTGAAAGCAGAACGATACAAATAGTGCGATAAGCAAGAGATGGGATTATTTGACATGTCCCCCTCCAGGGGCAAACTGCGAGACTTTATGTAAGACATGTATTTAGCTCGTTATAGAGACCACCTGGACATTCGACGTAGCTTGCTGCTTCCCTGGCTGTTGCATCGTGTGTTCGGTGATTGTACTGCCGGACAGGCCTTCCGGAGAGTGGTATCCTGAAAGTAAGAAAAGAAATGACAAAATCGGGAGCCCCTAGTGCGGTTGAGCCACATTTTGGGCATGACATGGTTGTTCCCCTCCCCTTATGCCCATGGTATTTCCAGAGCGTAATTATGGATGTGCGGTACTAGTTTCGCAATTTCGCGAGTGCTGGGGTTGGGGCCGCACTACAACGCTTGCTCGGAACGTGCCAGGTGGTCTTGTTGTAGGTTACTCCGGGTGCGCTTGACGATGTCTGGACGTTTAATAGCCGGACAGGAGAATTGCCTTGAGAGGCTACTTTGTACTTCCACCGCGAGGGACGCCGTGTGCTCCTCCGTTCGAAGAGAGCATTCAATATGTCCATTAACCGTAATGACTCCTCGAGGGCCTGGCATCTTGAGCTTGAGGTATGCGTAGTGTGGCACCGCATTGAACTTTGCAAATGCGGTTCGTCCGAGCAGGGCATGATAGCCACTGTGGAACAGGACTATGTCAAAGATTAACTCCTCGCTTCGGAAATTATCCGGGGATCCGAAGACCACTTCGAGTGTAACTGATCCTGTACAGTTGGCCTCTACACCTGGTATGGCGCCTTTAAAGGTCGTCTTTGTGCGTTTAATCCTTGAGGGATCTATGCCCATTTTCGCACTATATCCTGATAAAGCAGGTTCAGGCTACTTCCGCTCCCTTATGTCCCCTATTGTTCGGCGGCCGGGGCTCCTCCTCGTCATCGCTATGCAGCTCCTTGTCTCTATTTTCGGCACTTAACTTGCCTGCCTGCTTGAACACCCAACAATCCCTGTTGGTGTGATTGGCTGGTATTTCGGGGGTGCCGTGTATCTGGCACGAGCGATCGAGTATTCGGTCCAAACTGGACGGGCCCGGAGTATTTCTTTTGAATGGCTTTTTCGGCTGACCGGGTTTAGAGCCTCTGAATCAGGCATTAACAGTCGTATCCTCAGCATTGTCGCCATTAATGCAGCGCTTGTGCTTGTTGCGACGCGACCTGCCATTGTTGTCCTTGGTATCCGAATTACCAGCGCTCTTGGTCATGTTATTGCTACGAGCTAGCCAGCTGTCTTCTCCCGCGCAAAAGCGGGTCATGAGTGTTGTGAGGGCTGCCATGGATTTTAGCTTTTCCTGTCCTAGGTGCCGGGCAAGCCATTCGTCATGGATGTTATGTTTAAAGGCTACAAGGGCCTCTGCATCCGGACAGTCGACTATTTGATTTTTCTTGGTTAGGAACCGTGTTCAGAATTGTCTGGCCGATTCCTCTGGATGTTGAATTATGTGGCTTAGGTCATCGGCGTCTGGTGGTCGCACATAAATGCCCTGGAAATTGTCGAGGAATGCGGCTTCCAGGTCCTCCCAGCAACCAATTGACTCTGCTGGCAAGCTGTTAAGCCAATGCTGAGCTGGTCCTTTAAGCTTGAGTGGGAGGTATTTGATAGCATGTAGATCATCACCGCGGGCCATGTGGATATGAAGGAGATAATCCTCGATCCATACCGCAGGATCTGTTGTGCCATCATATGATTTGATGTTTACGGGTTTAAAACCCTCGGGGAATTGATGATCCATTAGTTCATCTATGAAGCATAGTGGGTGTGCGGTGCCTCTGTATTGGGCTATATCACGACGTAGCTCATATGAGCTTTGTCTGCTGTGTTTGGCCTGGCCGTATTTGCCATATCCGGCGTGACGGTTATCGTCACGTGTCGTGGGGCGCCAACGCGTTCCGTAGATCGATCTTGTTTGCCTTGCCTTGTCCTCCAATATGTCTCGCAGGTCTGGCGCACTTCCCCGTGCCTTAGTATTTTTTGAACGACGCCGAGGTGCGGCTTGAGTGGATGGCGGAGAGGCCTCTCTATCGCGGCCATGAGGTGGCCGGTCGGCCGCATCGTGCGCTGGTGATGTAGGTTTAGGTGCTTCCTCCTCTAATCAGGGTAGCAGCCTGTGCTTTGGGTAGCTCTTGGAGAGGCGTTCGAGTTTGTACTCTTTGGCTGCAAGGACTTCATTCCAGCTGTCGGCTAGCAAATCTTGGTCAGCTCTAAGCTAGTGCTGTTTTTTCTTGAGGCTGCTCGCCGTGGCCATAAGCCTGCGTTGGAAATGCTCTTGTTCGACGGGATCCTCAGGCACGATGAATTCGTCATCGTCGAGGCTTGCCTCGTCTTCCGAGGGAGGCATGTAATTATCGTCCTCTACCTCTCTGTCTGCCGCTCTCTCATGAGGGCTAGCTTCTCCATCCTCCTGTGATGAATCCTGCTGGAGGGGGTTGTCTTCGGCACTGTCCGGGGTGTTATTATCTCCCGTGCCGGAATCGCCGTTTTTGCTTTGGCGGGATTTAGAGCGGCGCCGCTGACGCCGGCGCTTAGGCTACTTCTTGGAGGGGTCATCCTCCGTTGTTCCATCGCCATTCCCTTCTTTTGGGGTGTCCACCATGTATATGTCGTATGACGAGGTGGCCTTCCAATGCCCTATAGGTGCTGGTTCTTGGTCGTCTCCTGCATCGTCGTCCATACCGTCGATGTCTTCGGAGTCGAAGTCGAGCATGTCGGTTAAATCATCGACAGTGGCTACAAAGTGGGGGGTGGGTGGGCCATGAATTTCTTCGTCGTCCGCATCCCAATCTTGCTGACCATAGTCTGGCCAGCACTCTCCTGATAAGAGAGAGAGACTTTAGCGAATTCAGAATGTCGCCGAAAGGGCGAGTGCTGAACGATGTCCGCGGCGGCGAACTCCATGATCGGCGCCCAATCAGGTTCGATCGGCAGGGGCGCGGAAGGTTCGGAGTCTGGAAAGGAGTCCGGCACCTTGGAGTCACGAGCTTCGCAAAGGACAAGGCTGGTATTCGGCTCGATCGTCGTAGAGATTGCAGCCCCCGAGGCGGTGTCCAACCACCCGTCCTCGATTGGCGCAGTCGGCTCCGAGCTAAGGGTCGGAGTGGACACTGGTACGGCCTCCTGGGCATTGTTCGGCGGCAGAGCTAGGTCATGCCCATCGTGATAGTGCGGCGCGCTCGGCTGTGGCTCGAAACCACCGAAGATCAAGTCTCCACGGACGTCAGCCGTGTAGTTCAAACTTCCAAATCTGACCTGATGGCCAGGGGCGTAGCTTTCGATCTGCTCCAGATGGCCAAGCGAATTGGCCCATAGTGCAAAGCCGTCGAATACGAAGATCTGTCCGGGGAGAAAAGTCTCACCCTGGACCGCATCGTTGTTGATGATCGGAGGAGCCATCGGGCCTAAAGATGATGACACAGAGGAACTCTCAATGAAAGCACCAACGTCGGTGTCAAAACCGGCGGATCTTGGGTAGGGGGTCCCGAACTGTACGTCTAGGCGGATGGTAACAGGAGACAAGGGACACGATGTTTTTACCCAGGTTCGGGCCCTCTCGATGGAGGTAAAACCCTACTCCTGCTTGATTAATATTGCTGATATGGGTAGTACAAGAGTAGATCTACCACGAGATCAGAGAGGCTAAACCGTAGAAGCTAGCCTATGGTATGATTGTTGTTCGTCCTACGGACTAAAACCCTCCGGTTTATATAGACACCGGAGAGGGCTAGGGTTACACAGAATCGGTTACAATGGGAGGATATCTACACATCCGTATCGCCAAGCTTGCCTTCCACGCCAAGGAAAGTCCCATCCGGACACGGGACGAAGTCTTCAATCTTGTATCTTCATAGTCTAGGAGTCCGGCCAAAGGTTATAGTACGGCTATCCGGACACCCCCTAATCCAGGACTCCCTCACCTGCCATAGAAAAAATAGTGATACCGGCACAAGAGATGATAACAATCCGGATGGTGCCGAAGACGAAAACAATCCTGCCCAGCCAGGCTTCGAGCAGGCCGAGCAAGAAGATGGGCAAGCTAGCCCCAAGGAACAGATAACATATGGAAAATCAGTTGATGATAATTACATGCCTCTCTCCGAAGATGAAGTGAGCCTTGGCGACGAAGTATTCATCGTGCCTGAGGATCCTGTCGAGCAGGAGCGCTTCAAGCACTGGCTTATGGCCACCACAAAAAGCTTGAAGAAAAAGCAGCAACAGCTTCAAGCTGATCAAGATCTGCTAACTGGTAGATGGACCGAGGTCCTGGCTGCCGGGAAATTCGGACTCGAGCGCCCTACCAAAAGTTACCCAAAGCGCAGGTTGCTACCTCAACTCGAGGAGGAGGCGTTAAAGCCCACACTACCAGCGCATGATGCGGCTGACCAGCCACCTCGTGGCCAAGACAAAGCGGCGTACCAGCCCGAAGTCCAGACTGCACTCCGTCACCAATCAAACAATAATACTAAGGCACGGGGCTATACGAAGGACCTGTGAGACGTATTGGAAAACAAAGAAGGACAACCAAGATCGATCTACGGATCACGGGGGTGCGCCACAACGCGTGACGATGACCGTCACGCCGGATACAATAAACAAAAGTCCGGCCGGGCCGACTACAACAGACCAGACTCATTTTAACTACGTCGGGATGTAGCCTAGCGTAGAGGCACCGCACACCCCCTATGCTTCACTAATGAAGTAATGGATCATGAATTCCCAGAAGGGTTTAAACCCATGAACATTGAATCATATGATGGCACAACAGACCCCGCGGTATGGATTGAAGATTTTCTCCTACACATTCACATGGCCCGCGGCGATGACCTACATGCCATCAAGTACCTACCACTTAAGCTCAAAGGACCGGCTCGACATTGGCTGAATAGCCTGCCAACAAGCTCCATTGGCAGTTGGGAGGACCTAGAAGATGCATTCCTTGACAACTTCCAGGGCACTTACGTGCGACCACCGGATGCTGATGACTTAAGTCACATAACCCAACAGCTAGGAGAGTCAGCCAGGAAATTTTGGACTCGGTTCCTAACTAAAAAGAACCAAATTGTTGACTGTCCGGATGCCGAAGCCTTAGCAGCCTTCAAGCATAACATCCATGATGAATGGCTTGCCCGACACCTCAGCCAAGAGAAGTCAAAGTCCATGGCAGCCCTGATGACACTCATGACCCACTTTTGCACGAGTGAGGACAACTGGCTGGCTCGTAGCAACATCACACCATAAAACTCCGGCGATTCAGACGCCAGAGATAGCAACGGCAAGCCACGACGCAATAGACACAAGCATCACAACAATGGCAACAACGCCGAAGACACGGTAGTCAATGCCGGATTCAGAGGCTCTAAATCTGGACAGTGGAAAAGGCCATTCAAAAGAAACAATCCGGGCCCGTCTAGTCTGGACCGCATACTCGATCGCTCGTGTCAAATTCATGGCACCCCTGATAAACCAGCCAACCACACCAACAGAGAATGATGGGTGTTTAAACAGGCCGGCAAATTGAATGCCGAAAACAAGGAAAAGGGGCTGCATAGTGATGACGACGAGGAGCCCCGGCCGCCGAACACATGAGGACAGAAGAAATTCCCTCCCTGGGTGAAAATGGTGAATATGATATACGCAACCCATATTCCCAAGCGGGAACGGAAGCGTGCACTAAGGGACGTCTATGCGATGGAGCCAGTCGCCCCAAAGTTCAACCCATGGTCCTCTTGTCCGATCACTTTCGATCGCAGGGACCATCCTACCAATATCTGTCATGGCGGTTCGGCCGCATTGGTCCTCGACCCCATCATCAATGGATTCCATCTCACGCGAGTCCTTATGGACGGTGGCAGCAGTCTGAACCTGCTCTATCAGGATACAGTGTGCAAAATGGGCATCGACCCCTCAAGGATCAAGCCCACAAAAACCACCTTCAAAGGTGTCCTACTAGGTGTGGAGGCCTGTTGCACGGTCTCAATCACACTAGAAGTGGTCTTCGGATATCCGGACAATTTCCGAAGCGATGAGTTAATCTTCAACATCGTCCCCTTCTGCAGTGGCTATCATGCACTTCTCGGACGAACCGCATTTGCCAGATTCAATGCGGTACCGCATTATGCATACCTCAAACTCAAAATGCCAGGACCTCGCGGGGTTATAACAGCTAATGGAAACACAGAGCGCTAGCTCCGTATGGAGGAGCACAATGCGGCCCTCGCGACAGAAGTACAAAACAACATTCTTAGGCAAACAGCCAGTTCGGCGATAAAGAACCCGGACACTGTCAAGTGAGTCCGGAGTACCCCGCAACAGGATCATCCAGCACGTCCAGAGCTCGACTAGCAATTCGGCCTCCGTCCTAGTCCCGATCAAGTGGCGAAATTTGTGCTGCGCGTACATAATTATGCACTTAAAATACCATGGGCATAGGCGGAGGCACGGCTATGACACGGCCCATAATGCGGTTCGACCCCCTAGGATTCACGCATATTTACACCTTTTTTCTTTCAGGGCCCTATCTTTGGGAGGCTCTTCCGATAGACCGACTATCAGACCCATAGCGGGATGGACACACCAAGAAGACAAGAAGCTTTGGCGTACAAGGGAATCCTCAGGTGGTCTCTGATAACAATCGTTATACCTATTTTACATACCCGCACATAGCTCGCTCCTGGTCAGGATGTGTCAAACAGTCCTATTTTGCTTATCGCACTACTTGTATGCGTACGCTTTGATGTATTATTTGAATAACAAGGGAAAATAATGTACAGCGTCGGCTTACTATTACATTTATTTACCCCTTTCCTTCACTGCTTATTTATCGCACCCGTACACTTTGGTACGTCCGGCTCGCCAAGGGCTTCAGTGTACCCCATAACACAACAAGAAAAGTCCGAACAGTTTCGACAGTGCGGCACCCCGAACTTATAGCATTATATGCATAAGCTCCGAATCATGTCTTGGGTCAATAGTTAGGTTTGCCCAACTCCCATGTTTTGGTACCTTACGTTCCACTATATCGGCTAAGGCAGGATAGGGAGAACTACTAAGATTGTGTCCTGGTTCTTCCGGACGAGCACCTCAGTAGAGAAAGCCGAAAACTGACTGGCATGATGAGGCGAGAGCTGGTCGCTGTTTGAGAGGTCTCAAATCCTTAAAGATTTTTTCCGCTTTAGGCGAGGAATCGGCCTTGTCCGATTTAGGCATGTATAGCGCCCCAAGTTTGGCCTTCCGAATACTAGGGGCTTCGCCAAAATTTAAAATTGTAGACTTCTGTGGCCAAGTGAGAGTGATAAAGCTGTATAGTCCGATTGCCTCGTTCGTTGTGCTAAACACCTCCTTAAAAGGACCAAAAATTTGGATAAAGAGTGTGTATATTTATCCCGAACACCCCAGTACTAGTTACATGGGGGCAGAAGCCGACGAATGGCCAACTCTCAAGATATTATAAACGGCCGCACAGAAGATAATATTTTAAATTAACAAGCACCATATAGCGCACATGAACTCGTTTTCATATTACAGGATGATATGAGTACATTCATTCAAATATTACATCCTTAGCACATTCATCCGCCACAAGGCGGGCACCCTTAATGACATTGTCATAGTACTGTTCGAGGTGGCGATGCTCCTTGCCCTTCGGTGGCCCCTCTGTCACCAGCTTCTCGGCATCCATCTTCGCCCAGTGCACTTTTGCACAGGCCAAGGCCCTGCGTGCACCTTCGATGCAGACGGACCGCTTAATGACTTCGATCCGTGGACATGCATTTACCATCCGCTTGACAAGGCCAAAGTAGCTGTCAGGCAGGGGCTCGCCAGGCCATAGTCGGACTATGAGATCCTTCATGGCCAGTTCGGCCGCCTTGTGAAGTTTGACCAGTTGCTTCAGTTGGTCGCTCAAAGGCATTGGATGTTTGGCCCCAATATACTGGGACCAAAACAACTTATCCGTCGAGCTCCGTTCCTCAGCTCGGTAGAACTTTGCAGCATCAGAGATGTTGTGCGGCAGATCTGCGAATGCTCCTGGAGAGCTCCGAATTCGGGTAAGTAAAAGGAAAGTCTCCTTCACATGCTTGCTTTGCATAATGAATGCCTTACCCGCCGCTATCTTATGGGCTGCCTCAATCTCCTGTAGGGCCTTCTGGGCTTCGACCTTGGCGTCTTGCGCGCTCTGGATGGCCTTCACAAGCTCCGACTCTTGCGTCTTGGAGTCACGCTCCAAGGACTCGAATTTTTTGACAAAGTCCTGGAGCTCTTGTTGGACCTCATCAACTAGAGCCTCCTGTTTTTCGCGCTCGGTGCATTCCTTGGCCGCTTTGTCTTCAGCCTCGGACAGCGCATTCTTAAGGGCCTCCACTTCGGTCGTGGCCCCTATTATATACAAGATGCTTCTATTAGCGTCAATAATTTTCCTTTATATGACATCCAGACGGGGTGTCACTTACCTTTGTTCTCCTTGAGCTGCCTCTTCACGAGGCCGAGCTCTTCCTCGGCCCGCCTCAGGTCCTGCTTCAGTCTGGAGACCTCCGCAGTACGGGCAGCAGCGGCCAGCAGCAACGCCTGCTTATTCACATAGACATAATATGATTAGACTCCTGTGGAGGTTATTTGATCCTCTGTTCAGCCTTTCTTTCTGAACACCAAACAGAGCATAAGGGGCTACTGTCTTTTCTCATAATTTAATTACTTACCTCAAAGTCTGTTAGGAGGCTGGCACGGGCTTTGGTCAATCCGCTTTTGGCGGATTGAACCTTCGCAATCAATGTACTCATAAGAGTACGGTGTTCTTCATCAATGGAAGCGCCTTGAAGCGTTTCCAGCAAGTTGTCTGATACCTCTGGATGGACAGAGGTCATCGGCACAGGCGGCTCGCCCCCCTTAGCGAGGGGCTGCCTGCCTGAAACCAGAACCATGGGAGGTTCCGGTGCAGTATCCGACTGGGGGCCAAGCTTGTTGCAGCCCACCTCATCAGAATC